>NC_084529.1:6481082-6503582 GCF_024500275.1 Phycodurus eques | reverse complement strand
TTGTCCTGCACTGCGCTATGCAATCGCCGTCTGGCTGACAGACACCACGCCCCTGCCCCGGGGTCCGTCCCGAACAGAAGGTCTGGCTGTACATCCGTGATCTCCCCCTTCAGGTGGATTCCCGCAAGTTGGCCCCCAGGTTCATTGGGCCTGTTGAGATTGAGAAGGTGATAAAACCATCTGCTGTCTGTCTCCAGCTCTCAGCCTCCCTCAAGCTTCCAACCTCCCTCCGCGTCAATCCCACTTTTCATGTCTCCCTCCTGAAGCCAGTTTCCTCCAGTCCACTCAGCGCTCCGGCCGAGCCCCCTCGACCCCAGTGCTCATTGACAACCATCCAACATTCAACGTCCGGATGTTTTTGGATGTCTGGTGGACTGGGAAGGGTTTGGGCCTGAGGAACGCTCTTGGGTTCCATGTTCATTCATCCTTGGCTCATCAAGTGTGGCTAAAGGTTTGGCCACATAAACACATGTGATGATGTGGCTAACTAGACACAAGTGGGGCTAGGAGATTTTTGTACTGTTTAGCCCCATTGGCTAAGAGGTTTCATGACCCAGTGCCAACCTCGTAACCATTAGATGGCCAAGTGTTGGACAAAGCTGGAATTTAGACTCATCAGAGAAGATAACTTTAACTCCCCTGTGGTCTATCGTCCTAATAGTCTTTTGCAGACTTCAGCCTGGCTTTTTAGTTTTCATTGACAAAGAGCTTTTTCTAGCATTACACAATTTGAGTTTGGGCTCGGAAATTGCTGCCATCTGCTCTGACAAAGTTCCCAACTCTGAGGATTTTATTTCAAAGCAGGACAGTGCTCCATGCCTCACAGCTAGGTTGATCAAGGTATGGACGAAGGACTACCAAATCAAGACCTTGTCATGGCCATTCCAGTTCCAGACCTAAAACCCCAAAGAAAACCTCTGGAATGTGATCAAGAGGAAGATGAATGGTCAAAAGCAATCAAACAAAGTTGAGATCCTTGAAATCTTGCGCTAGGAATGGCATACAGTCACCCAACAGCAATATGAAAGCCAGGTGGAGAACATGCCAAGATGCATCAAAGCTGTGATAGATTCGACCAAATACTGATTTCTTTACACTCCAAAGTTAAAACATTAGTAATAAATAATTACTAATTATTAAATAATGGACTAACCTTTGTTAGTATTTTTACCATTTTTCATTTTCAGCAGATGAATACTTTTAAGTGACAAAATTTGTGTTTGGATTTCGCACACGTCAGTAGTTTATAGAATAAAACAAGTGTTCATTTTACTCAGAAATATCGCTACAAATTGTCAAGTCAGACAAGGTGGTAATTTTGCAGTGTTCTCTTAGTTTCTTTGAGAGCTGTATATTGTGATTGAACAAGATAGAATTACTTGACTTGCTTAAGTAATGACTTGCTTGAAATTCAGTGGGGACTCAAGTTAATGATTTTTGCCGCAGTAACTTAGGACATGCAACTTGAAGGTTAAGACTTGAGACTTATTTGACTGTATATAACTACTATAAAGTATGTATAGTGTTCCCTCTCTATATCACGGTTCATCTATTCTGGATTCAATGCATTGCAAATTTTGTTTTCATATTCATACTGCTCATAATTTGTCCTATGGCAGGAGTTTGAATGTATTAATTTTGTTTTTGTAAAATAAATGTTTCGTAGTATAAAACAGTCAGACTATAAAATAAAAAGGAAAAATTAATTAACACATTACAATTTTACACCTATTACGGGGGTGGTGTGGAACTAAAACCTAGTGATAAACAAGGTATTACTGAATTTACTTATCTATACAGTCTGCCATTAAAAAATATTGCTAATTTGAAACTTCACTGTCATAAGAGCTGCTTGTCAGTTAACTGGATGTTCACACAGCTTCTGCTCACCCTGCATCTGGACCAGGAACTCTGTCTTAATGCGACGGGCAGCTTCACTCTCGTTCTCATTCCTGGAGCCACACAGGGAGTCCACCTCATCGATGAAGATGATGGAGGGCTTGTGCTGGCGGGCCAGATCAAACAGGTTCTTGACAAGTCTTAAAAAAATAAAATAAAGACAAGGATAGATGC
This sequence comes from Phycodurus eques, assembly GCF_024500275.1. Classification (NCBI taxonomy): domain Eukaryota; kingdom Metazoa; phylum Chordata; class Actinopteri; order Syngnathiformes; family Syngnathidae; genus Phycodurus; species Phycodurus eques. Next base: position 6,501,509 of record NC_084529.1, on the reverse strand, counting down.
AAGGCTATAGCGCTATTCGAATTAGTCAACACTGTCACAGTCACCTCATTCACACACTGGTAATGCAGCATCTGGAGCAGGGTGTAGCGGACACGGCATGAAAAGATGACACCCAGCACCCCAGTTTCCCAGCGAGACTCGCTCTTCCCACCAAGATAGACGACCATGGAGTGGCGAAACGTAACTTCACATACAGACGGTATTTTTTAAAATATTTTTTTATTATTTTTTTTCTTTTGCTATTTTTGAAAATTTATTATTTTTTTTTAATTGTTATTTTTTTTATTATATTTTTATTTTATGTTTTTTGTTTATTTTTCTCTTTTTGAATCGTTTTTTTTTTTTTTTATGGCATCTCCCTTGGCCTAAAGCCCACACCATTACGAGCCATACAAGTAATTAATTAAGTCTCAAGCCTAATTATAAGTACATTTGACTTTTACCCAAAGTTAAATGTTTCTTTATATGTGCCCTACGATTGGCTGGCGACCAGTTCATGGTGTACCCCGCCTCTTGCCCCAAGATAGCTGGGATAGGCTCCAGCATGCCCGCAACCCAAGTGAGGATAAGCGGAACGGAAGATAAATAAAACTTATGTGAATCAGCTGAAGTCCTAAATTGCTTCACCAATTGAAATGACTTGCAGTGATACATCATCACACTCCGTCAAACCAAGTTGCTCAACTAAATTATAACTAAAATTAATTTATTTATCAAACTAAATTAATTGGTTAAATTAGTTTCAAATTTAGTCAACAAGCTGATTTGTTTCACTCCATCAAGTGCCCTTCGCAACTATTTGAAATCACCAATTAAATTCCCAATCCTCACGCAGCAATTTAATTCGATCAAATAAATTTTGTGCGCATTGCTTGACGCCGTCAACACTTTTGTGGTACTCGATCAGTGCTTCTACGCACATTCTCAAACACCTTTAAAGTACACGATAAACCCTTACACCATAATTTGCGAATGCAATTTAAGTGTTTAACACAAAATTACATCGCTTATTTTATGCCTCTATTCCAAACTCGGCGAAACTTTCAGAAAGTCCCAGTCAATATGACAATCTTGACACAATGGAAGAGCTCGTCAGCAATTTAACTAGGGACCTTGTTGGCTATGCAATATGTTAAAAATGCTGGCCTTGAAGTCCTCAATGATAGCATCGCACAACTTATGAGCGACGCCAAGCACAAAACTTTAAAAGATAAAAATCTCGCTCGAACGCTTGGCTGCATGGTGCTGAACTTGGTGTCCCAACTCAAATGGAGTGACCGAGAGGAAAACGCAGACTGGAAGCTGAACAGCACATCCATCCATCCATCCATTTTCTGAGCCGCTTCTCCTCACTAGGGTCATGGGCGTGCTGGAACCTATCCCAGCTATCATCGGGCAGGAGGCGGGGTACACCCTGAACTGGTTGCTAGCCAATCGCAGAGCACATACAAACAAACAACCATTCACACACACATTCACACCTATGGCAATTTAGAGTTGTCAATTAACCTACCATGCATGTTTTTGTGATGTGGGAGGAAACCGGAGTGCCCGGAGAAAACCCATGCAGGCACGGGGAGAACATACAAACTCCACACAGACGGGACCGGGGATTGAAAACTGTGAGGCAGACGCTCTAACTGTCTGGTGAAATCAATGGGTCGCAGGCTTGATCGAGTTATTGCAAGTAAGGGTTATGCCACTAAATGTTAAATGTTATTCACTAAGTTAATTTAATAATGCTTGTTCCAATACGTTTGCCCACTTGAAAAGTGGGTGGCTAAGTGGGTGCTAAGTCCTGAGTTGTTCAGATTTAAATACCATGAAATAAAAACTGAAACTATGAACCTTTGTCTCATATTGATCTTTTGATCTGAAACCCAAATGTGTTCAGCATACAACAAAAACAAAGGAATTGACCTTGCCGTTCCAATACTTTTGGAGGGGACTGTAGCGCTTTTCTCCTCACGCAAAGATGCCTTACAATTGCATACATTATTCATTCACTCCACAGTCACACTTATTGGTGGTAAACGAGGTGTGTAGCCACAGTTGCCCTGGGGCAGTTTGACGGAAACGTGGTTGCTATTTTGCGCCTCCGACCACCGCCAATCATCCAACGACATTAATTTATGGACTGTGGGTTAAGCCCAGGGACACAGCAACATGCGCTCGGGCAGGATACGATATTTATTTTGGATAAATACATATACAGATCCAGAACGAATACAGAATGAATGTCAAACAGACATTTGGGAATTGTAGTTCACTTACTGTGTGTCGCCTAGAAGTAACGGCAGCGCTATCGTATTGACTGTTCGCCAGATAGACAGCCAGACCAAGCGCAAGTTTTGCCGTGAAGCTAACTTCTGCGTCCAAGGTGTTTTTGTTGCTAACACAAACGGCTAGACAGATACCGACTAGCTAGGACGGAACCTGCACGTCGGTCATTCCTCAGATGTGAAAGCAGAAAAGGAGTTTGTCTCACTGACTCAGCAGGAGATTGAACTACTACAACGACAGGACATTTTCACAGCACTACATGACTACTTGGAAAACCTGAAAAGCTTTGTCACAATAATTATGGACTCAAAAAAAAACAAAAATAAAATAAATCCAGACTGGATGCGCTTTCACTGGAGATACAGCAGGTAAAAGCAAGCTTTCTTTCTATGTCTAAGGCACAAATTTGTATGTTAGTACTTTTTTTGTTTTTATTATACAATCCTTATTTTTAATTTTTTTTTAAATCTCACATACCCTGAATAAAAAAATAAAACTTCTAAAAACAAAGCTAAAATTAAGCATTTAAAAAAAAAAAAAAATACAAAGTAACAAACCTGCTCTAAAAACAAACTAAAATGAACTGAATTTAAAGTCAAAGCGAAATAAAAACTAACTATAAGGGAAAATCCAAAACTATTAGAACGCTGGTGCTAAGGAATTTTTTTTTTTGTCCGTCTCGTAAACCAATGTAGACGGCCCCATAATTGTTTTGCCTTAAACCCGCAAATGACTAGCGACAGTACACCTGTTTTTGTGACAATAAATCGTACATTATTTTTTAGGGGTGGGACTTGATTTAAAAAATTTATCTAATGAATTAGAGGCTTTCTAATTAGTTAATCTCGAATATTCACATTTTAATTATGTAATATTTGTTCTAAAAAACAATTTTTCAATTTAAATGTATTTTAGTGGATGACTATTAACTGTTGATTGAAGAGTCTAAATTCCCCATAGGTGTGAATGTGAGTGCGAATTGTTGTTTGTTTCTATGTGCCCTTCGATTGGCTGGCGACCGGTTCAGGGTGTACCCTGGCTCCCGCCCGAAGATAGCTGGGATAGGCTGGAGCAGCCCGCGACCCTAGTGAGGATAAGCGGTAAAGAAAATGGATGGATGGACTATTAATTGACACAGATATTTTTTTTTCAGATATTGTTAAGACTGTAAAAATGCATTTAGCTGCCTTTCAATACAAAACAGTAGAAAAAACAGTAGAAAATATCCCTGGCCAAAATTAAAAATACCTAAAGTTAAATTGCCATTTTAGGAGTTTTTTTTTTTTTTTTTTTTTTTTTCCCGAACAGGACAAGTATTGCCTTTAAATGGTTTGTTTCTGAGCCACACCTGAAACGTTGAATCACTGTCACTGCTATTATGTGGCACATTTTCTAACCCTTTATTTTATAGTCCAGCGCAATCCACTTTGCAAGTGAAATTGCCTCCCATCAATTCTAGCAATGCTGGAGTGAAACTGCCTCCCATCAGTTCGAGCAATGCCGTTTCATCCAATTCCTCCATTTTGGTAGCCGTGCATTAGCGTAATTAGTGTACCAGGAAATTGTGCACTGACAAAGGTCCTACATTTTTTGGATCAACATTTTTTATTGAAATGTGTTTGTTTTTTTTGCACTGATTAATTTGTTTGTAATTAATAATTAATGCATTAAAGTACCACCCCCATTTTTTTATGTCCTCATAGACACAGATCTTATAAATATAAAACAAGTAAACATACTTCTCACTTTCTCCCAACCACTTAGACATGAGGTCTGAGGAGGAGACAGAGAAGAAGGTGGAATTGTTGGCCTCAGTGGCCACAGCCTTGGCCAGGTATGACTTTCCTGTTCCTGGTGGACCGAACAGCAGGATGCCCCTCCATGGTGTCCGCTTACCTGAGAATGAACATAACTTGATGTTATGTAGGAAAATAATGAGGCTACTACACATGAGGAGTCTCCCATTACATACACTATATTGCTAAACGTATTCGTTCACCTGCCTTGACTCACATACGATTTTAATGATATCCCAATTCTAAATCCATATGGTTTAATATTATATCGGTCTAGCCTTCTCAGCTGTCACAGCTTCAACTCTTATGGGAAGGCTTTTAACAAGGTTTAGGAGTGAGTTTATGGGACCTTTTGCCCATTCTTCCAGGAGCATATTTGTGCGGTCACACATTGATGTTGGATGATAAGGCCTGGCTCACTGTCCACTCGTAATCAATCCAAAGGTGTTCTATCGGTTTGAGGGCAGGACTGTTGCAGGCCAGTAAAGTTAATCCATACCAAACTCTCTCATCCACGTCTTTATGGCTCTTGCTTTGTGCGCTGGTGCACAGACATGTTGGAACAGGGAGGGTAATCCCCCAACCGTTTGTCCAAAACCTCTTGGTAAACTGAAGCATTCAGAGTTGCTTCCACCGGGGCTCATTGGCTAATATTTTGGACATTTCCAACTTTGTGGGAACAGTGACAGGAGACGGCCCCTCCTGTTGCAACATGACTGTGCATCAGTAAACAAATCGAGGTTCATAAAGACATGGATGAGAGAGTGTGATGTGGATGAACTTGACTGGCCTGCACAATCCTGACCTCAACCCTATATAACACTTTTGGATAAATTACAGCGGAGACTGAGAGCCAGGCCTTCTCTTCCGACATCAGTGTGTAACCTCACAAATGTGCTTCTGGAAAAATGGTCATAAATTCCCATAAACACACTCTTTAACCTTGTGGACAACCTTCCCAGAAGAGTTTCAGTTGTTATAACTGCAGAGGGTTGAACTGATATCATATTCAACACTATGGATGAAGAATGGGATGTCACTTAAATTCATATCTGAGTCAAGGCAGGTGAATGAGTGTAACGTACTGCATGTTACAATGATTATTGTCGCAAAGTAAACTGCACTACTGTAAATTCTCATGGATAATACGCTCTCGTGTATAATGCGCACCCTGAAAAGTTGATCCCAATACCATGAAAAGTCTTCTACCCATGCAGAATGCGCACAAAGACCAACAGTTAAAGAATATCCACTTTTGCTAACATTTTCTTTACAGTATTTTTATATGAACTCAGTTTTAACTTTTATATTGTTTTAATTATTCCTAAATAATGTTTACAGTGGGTACGGAAAGTATTCAGACACTTTCACACCCATCATCCACCCAGCCATAGCACCGACCACCATGGCATCTCTGACTTCTGTGTTGACTATTCATGAACTGGATGTGAGACACATCTTCACATTACAAAAACTCAACAAAGCAGCTTGTCTCCCCATCCTGCCTCCAAGTCTGCATGGACCAGATTGCTCCAGTCGTCACACAGATCTTCAATGGATCTCTGGACTGTGTGAAGTACCATACGGTTTCAAACGCTCCACCATCATCCCAGTCCCCAAAAAAAAAGCAATTTCGGGTCTGAATGCATGCATGTCGCCCTGACATCTGTGGTTATGAATTCATTTAAACGCATCATGCTCAACCACCACAAGAGCGTCACAGGACCCTTGCTGGACCCCTGCAGTTTGCCTACCAAGCAAACAGGTCTGTGGATGACGCAGTCAACATGGGACTGCACTTCATCCTAGAACAGGTTGATGGCGCGGGGACCTATGCAAGGATCCTGTTTGTGGACTTCAGCTCTGCGTTCAACACCATCATACCCGAACTCATCTCCTCCAAGCTTCTCCAGCTCAGCATCTCGCCTGCCATCTGCCAATGGATTTACAGCTTCCTGACGGGCAGGACACAGCAGGTGAGGCTGGGGGACTTAAACTTAAAAGGTTAAATTTAAAAAAATCTATCAATCATTTTTGTGCAAAATTTGCAGCCTGCATTAAGGCATTAAATTATAATATGAATATTTTGATCTGAAACCCAAATGTATTCAGTATACAACAAAAACAAAGGAAATGACTTTGCCATTCCAATTCATTTGGAGGGGACTGTACATGGCCTTGTGTGAAAAGTGATTGGCAACTCAACCTAACTGGTTGGGCCACCCTTAGCAGCAACAAATGCAATGTGTTTGCGATAACTTGCAATGAGGCTCTTACAGCGCTGTGGAGGAATTTTGGCCTACTCATCTTTGCAGAATTGTTGTAATTCAGCCACACTGGAGGGTTTTCAAGCATGAACCGCCTTTTTAAGGTCATGCCACAGCATCTCAATAGGATTCATGTTAGGACGATAACGAGGCCACTCCAAAGTCTTCATTTTGTTTTTCTTTAGCCATTCAGACGCTGTCCTGAAGTCATTCTTCAGGACAGCGGCAAGGCACAGATCTGTCCAAGGTTACAAAAATAATTTCTGCTGCACTTAAAGTTCCTAAGAGCACAGTGGCCTCCATAATCCTTAAATGGAAGACGTTTGGGACGACCAGAACCCTTCCAAGGGCTGGCCGCCCAGCCAAGCTGAGCAATCGTGGGAGAAGAGCCTTGGGGCGAGAGGTAAATAAGAACCCAAAGATCAGTGTGGCTGAGCTTCAGAGATGCAATTGGGAGATTGGAGAAAGTTCTAGAAAGTCAACCATCACTGCAGCCCTCCACCAGTCGGGGCTTTATGTCAGAGTGGCCCGACGGAAACCTCTCCTCAGTGCAAGACACATGAAAGACCTCATGGAGTTTGCTAAAAAAAAACAAAAACAAAAAAAAACACCTGAAGGACACCAAGATGGTGAGGCAAGAGGGCTGCCCCGCCTAGCCCCGCAGCATAAAAATTAACAAAAAAACAAAAGTTAAAAAAAAAACACGTCCATAAATGAATAAGAAAAAATAAAGAGAATAACAAATATAATAATAATAAAAGAACAACAACAACCTCGACAACAAAGAATACAGAAGTCAAAAGTTTACTTTTACACTTACAAAATAGTCTTGCTATTGGCAGATGGCACACTACCCAAGCAAAGGAATCAAGAGTCAAGATTTAGCATGTTGAGGAAGGGTGACCAGCTATTTACGTATATATGTAATTGATGTTTTTCCTTCTGCTGATATTTTTTCTAATGCAGTATATTCTATGATGAGATTTAACAACTGATTGATGTTAATAACTTGTTTGTTTTTCCAGTTTAATAGAACTTACTTTGTTTTCTTAGCGGTAGCTAATGCGACGAGTAATGATTGTGAATATTTATTAGGGAGATCGATTATGCTTAAGTATGCATGTATCTATGGCATTTAAGAATTGTGGAAATAAATGGGAGTGTGGTTGCAGTCTATTTGTTCCAATTCTAGCCAAGAATGATGCTGCTCATTGTGGTGCATCCATTTGATGAGGTATTGTAATTGGTTAGCCAGACAATAGTGTTTAAAGTTGGGACCATTTAGGCCTCCCTCCTGTTTACTTTTCTGAAGAGTGGATAAACTAATTCTATTTTGCTTATTTTTTTAATAAAAATATATTACAGCAGAATCTAATGTTTGAAACCATTTAAATTTGGGCTTAAATGGAATCATTGAAAATAAATAATTTATTTGAGGTAAGGTTTTCTTTTTTTTTTTCTGGCTATTGTTCCCAGTAGTGATATAGGTCAATTATTCCAGCATCTTAAATCAGATGAGATTTTTCCAGAAGTGGTGTGTAATTTAGATTGGTTAGCTCTGTGAGGTTTGGCGAAATATTAATACCTAAATACTTAATGCTTCCTATAAGAATGGCGTAATCTAGGATTTGATCTGCAGGAGTCCATGAGTTTGCTGTTATTGGGAGTATTGCTGATTTTGTCCAGTTGATAGAGTAATCTGATATTTTTATAAATGTTTTAATGAGATTGAAGACTCCCTGAAGAGAAGACTTGGGTTCTTGTAAAAGAATATCATCAGCATACAGATTGATTTTGTGTTCTGTCACCAGCGAGCAGATACCTTTAATATTAGCATACTGACGTACAGCGGCAGCAAGAGTTTCGATGAATATTGCAAATAGCATTGGTGAGAGTGGACATCCTTGTCTCGTTCCTCTTTGTAAAGTAAAACTTTGTGATGTAATCCTATTCGTGGTGACTGTCGCTTTCGGCAAGATGTATAATGTTGCTATCCAATGTATAAAAGAGTCTCCAAAGCCAAATTTGCGAAGTAGTGCAGACATAAAAGGGCAGTTAACTTTATCGAAAGACTTCTCTGTGTCAAGTGAAATGATGATTGCGTTAAGATGTTTACGCTGTGACATGCTTTTTAAATTTAAACAGATATCTGACATTATTTGTTGATCTTCTACCTTTAATGAAGCCTAGTGGATTATCGACGAGAGTACCTTGTCAAGTCTCGCTGCGAGGGCTTTCGAGATAATCTTGATATCTACATTAATCAGTGATAAGGGCAGATAATTAGCCGGGAGAGGGGGATCTTTACCTGACTTTAGTAATAATTTAATTGTAGCTGTGTTCATATGGCTACTTATTTTACCTTTATCGTTTATCTCCTTTGACTGTTCTGAAAAATAGAGGCGCTAGTATTTGCCAGAAATGTTTAATGAATTCAATGGAGATTCCGTCCGGGCCAGGCGTTCGTCCCGATTGCATATTTTTTAATGCTTTATGTAATTCTGTGATGGTTAAAGGAACATCAAGGGTGTCTTTAATTTGTGTGAGATGGGGATATGGTTGGGGAGTCGTTGAATTTCAAAAACCCGTCCCATTCCATCCTCACAAAAGAATCAAAATCCAGGTCCTTCAATAGAGACGTGTTAAAGTGACATGTTGGTGGGGGTCCCAGACTTGACTACAGTTTTAGATTGAAATTGGTGCATGGTCGCTGATGATGATTGGATGTATTTTGGAGGTAATTCTTTGAGCTGCCGAATTGTTTGAGAGAGAAAAATCTATTATTGAGAAAGAGCGGTGAACAGAAGAGAATAATGTGTATTCTCTTATTCGACTGTTTTTCAGTCTCCATATGTCAACAAGACCAAAGTCGTCCATATACTGCGCTAGTATATTAGGGCATTGTGGCTGATTGCTATTTTTTAGATTTGAGCAATCTATTAGGGGATTTAGCGTCAGGTTAAAGTCACCTCCCATGATGATTGTAGAATTGGCTGACAAGTTTAACAAGTGTGAAAAAAGGCTGGATCGTCTTTATTCGGAGCGTATACATTGACAATTGTGTAAATATTGTAGCCTGTATAACTATGTATCGGCATTCTGGATCAGCTACTGTACTATTTATTGCATGGTCGCTGATGATGATTGGATGTATTTTGGAGGTAATTCTTTGAGCTGCCGAATTGTTTGAGAGAGGAAAATCTATTCTTGAGAAAGAGCGGTGAACAGAGGAGAAAAATGTGTATTCTCTTATTCGACTGTTTTTCAGTCTCCATATGTCAACAAGACCAAATTCGTCCATATACTGCTATAGTATATTGGGGCATTGTGGCTGATTGCTATTTGTGAGATTTGAGCAATCTATTAGGGGATTTAGCATCAGGTTAAAGTCACCTCCCATGATGATTGTAGAATTGGCTGACAAGTTTAACAAGTGTGAAAAAAGGCTGGATTGTCTTTATTAGGAGCGTATACATTGACAATTGTGTAAAGATTGTTAAATATTGTAGCATGTATAACTATGTATCGGCATTCTAGATCAGCTACTGTACTATTTATTGTAAAATTTAATCTTTTATGAACGACTATTGAGACTCCTCTTTGTCTACTGTTATCAAAGGCCGAGATAGCCTGAGTGAAATTAGAGTCAATGAGGGATTTTTCTTCTGACCCAATAAGGTGCGTTTCTTGTAACAGGAGGTCTGTTTTTTAAATTTAGTGATATAATCCATAATTATTTTTTTCCTGCGATCGAATGCCATTGGCATTCCATGACACAAAAGTTAAGTGTGACATATAACGGGTGGCGGCACGGTGAAAAACTGGTTAGCACATCTGCCTCACAGTTCTGAGGCCCCACCTGTGTGGAGTTTGCATGTTCTCCCCGCACCTGCGAGGGTTTTCTCTGGGCACTCGGGTTTCCTCCCACATCCCAAAATCATGCATGGTAGGTTGATTGAAGACTAAACTGGCCTTAGGTGTCAATGTGTGCGCAAATGGTTGTTTGGTTATGTGCCCTACGATTTGCTGGCGACCAGTTCAGAGTGTACTCCGCCTCTCGCCCAAAGATAGCTGGGATAGGCTAAAGCACGCCCGCGACCCTTGTGAGGATAAAGCGGTACAGAAAATGGATGGATATAATGGGTGCGTGTATCGTAATTTTAAATAGATTGGGTACTATGTATTCTTTGTTGTTGTTTTCGAGATATTGTTTGGTTTTGTGTTGACAAATGTTATTTAGAGAAGGTGATAGAGATCCTATATTTCAGTACAGCAAAGCCAGGGTACATAGAAGGGTAGCGAACAAACACTGAACATAGGGCACAAACGGTGACAAGGGGATAATATGGTGTGTAGTGGTTGTTTATAGTGCGCAAGAAGAGTTTTGAGCGACCTGTGTGTTTACAATGCGTGGAAACAAGCAGAGGAAAGCAAACAGATAGGAGTGAGAAGTCATGCTGGTGGCATGCATTATTCGGTTTTTGTTTGTCTAAGCACAAGTGGAAAGAATGAAACAAAATAAAATACGCTTTCAACAGATCAAAAGGACTATTTAGCTAGACGAGCCAGGGCATGACGTTGGCATCACAAAACAGTTGGCCGTCGACATACAGCTTGTCGACAACTAGTCACCCTCGTTTGACTTTCTCACGGTGAGTCTTCATCATCGGGTATAAGATTTTACGCCTCTCGTTGATTTCCTTGGGGAACTGGTCGTTCATTCCAAACGAAGTCCCTTTGAGCTCACGACCTTTTGACTTAAACACTTTTTGCTGAAACTTTGCAATGATGGGACGTGGTCGGTTTCCTGGACGAGGGCCTCCCAATCGGTGAACACGGTGAAAGGTTATCTTATCGACTGTATCTTGCTGTATCTTGAGCGCGGACATCATGAACTTTTTAATCTGCGCCTCAGGGTCTTCCGGAACATTTTCTGGAATCCCAGAGAAAAGGAGATTTTCGTGCATGCTTTGTGATTGAATGCCCAACATAGTGTCTTTCATAATTTATATTCCAGTCTAAGAGTTTGTAGTTCATCTGAGGTTGACATCATGTTTGATCGAAGCGCAGTATTATCTAATCTTACTCTTTCACTTGTTGTTGCGTGAATTCCAATCTCTTTCTGAGCTCTTGTGTAATTGTAATTGACCATTTCTTGTCGATTGATAGGTGTACACTAGTCTCAGTTGAATCAAATAAATCCTCAGTTGAAGTGGAAGAATCCACTTTTTTTCTCTTCCGCGGGAGCTCGACGCGGGCGCTGGGATCCTCCATGACAGACGTTGACGTTGACGTCGCTGCGCGAATCTCAAGTGGCTCTGTGCGAGTTACCGCTGCTAGTGAAGCTGGCGAAGGAAAAGAGAAAAGAACGAAGCGACAATCCGCCGCTGAAAAAGGAAAAAAGACTTGTGGAAAGATACATTTTGTCTTGTAATAGCTGCTTTTCCAAGTCTACGCAAGGGGCGACGCCATGTTTTTCGTCTTCGGAAATCACACTCTCTCTCGCATTGTCACAGTCTGCTCACCTCACCCCTACCTACCGCAACCGTGGCTCTTTTAGTTTATGACTTGTACTTTACTTTACTATAACTTTGCCAAAAGTCTCAGATACATAAGCATTGTCTTTCAGCACCATCTGCACAGAAGGCAAGTGCAGCACATTTTTTCTCTGTAAATCCACAGAGAAAATGTTCATGAGCTTTAAATGCATTTAGAGCACTTATCAGCAACAGTCTTATCCTTTGCCTTGCATTCAGTCAAAATTGTTTAGTTTCATTATTTGTCTGTTAAAAATGCAAAGTCAAGTGTCCACTCAGTGTCCTCCAGCAGTCTTCACCTTTGGATGGTATGCACTCTGATTTCCTTCAAAAATGGGGGGGAAAAAAAAAAAAAAAAAAAAAGGTACCAAAATTCATCCCCCGTTGAGCCATCGGATTTCTGTGTGTAGTAACGGGTCACCATATTAAGCGGACAGCTCGTCTAAAAGCACCTTGAATGTTCTGCTGTTTAGCTCTGGGACGGATCCTGCTTATGATCTTCACGACAGAAGTCATCACGTGCTCAAAGCCGATCACTTCTGCACATAACACCTGCCGGTGAATGATGCAGTGGTAATGCAGAAACCTTCGAAACTGTTTGGTTCCATATTTCTCATCTTTAAGTACCGTTTTTGTAATTGTCATCAATGCTAATTTGAAAATCTCTTCATCCGAAAATGCCTTCTTTTTCTTCACCAAGAAGTGTGTCTCTCTAAATGAGGCTTCTGTTATGTTTTGGCGTTTTTCACCAGCCTCAAGAAAAAAGACTGCTGTTTGCACAAAGCTGCCTTCAACTCATGGACTTCTTCAGCTAGTAGTGTGCTGCCTGGTGTGTAGTTGGCATGGAAGCTTGTGTGGCACGTTCTGAAATGTCTCACCAAATTATGCCGCGCCACAGTCGCTCCACAAATGAGACACACACAGGATTTATTCACAGTGGTAAAAAAAGAACTCATCCTCCCATTCACTGTGAAAGTTATGTTTTCGTTCTTTTGTCTGCAATGTTTTTGGGGGGGGGTAAAATCATCTCGTCGTCGTTATGCCTGCTAACTTCTCTCCACGAACGCTATGGTTTGGTCACATGCTACACCACACGACCTTTGAACTGTTTTTTTTCCTATTTAATACTGTCATATCCAAATTTACACCAATTTAAAAAGAATAGCAACAAAAAATGTTAGATGCAGCACATTGTTAAGTGGTGTTTTTCTTTTTTTAATAGCAACAAAAAATTTTTAAGAAGCATCGCAATGGTGAACTATTTTTAAACAGGCTCTCGAGCAACTCATAGCGTGCCTCGAGGCAACATGGTGCCCGCAGGCACTGATATAGGCTATGCATTTTATGCTCCTCGTATTTGATTCTATAATCATTTATTCTTTTTTGAAGGATAGCCCATGGGAAAAAATATATATTTTTCACAAGAGGCAATTGTTGAAAATTCCCCCCGACACAGAATATTATAGCCTGAAAAATACAGCAAGCTGATCGAGGAGTTAATAGGCTTAATCAGCATTGTGTCTTCTCCTCTATAGTGGCTTGGGTCAATGTATAATATTTAGCTATGTCAGCAAGGAATACATATAATCTATTGGAATGTATTTTTAAGTTATTAATTCATACAATACCTGTAAAGAGGTGAGGAAATTTGATGGGAAGGATGACTGCCTCTTTTAGAGCTTCTTTGGCTCCCTCCAGCCCAGCCACATCATTCCATCTCACATTGGGTTTCTCCATTACTATTGCACCTAAACACAGACAGAGTTCACACTTAACTAACCTGTAGGCTTGGAACGACAAATAATTATGGTCATGTTCATAAATGGGGAAATGGGACCAACTTGTGATGGCAGTGTTAAGCTCTGGAGTAGAGTCAGTTTTTTTAAATTTAAACATAAATGGGGATGAAACAATCTGAAAATGTATCACGATTATCGTGATCAAAATAATCATGATTATTGACACAATGTTGCTAAAATGTAAAATAACAAACTCACATTTCATTTTCAATACAAAAAATATGATTACAAAGTACAAACAGCAACAAACTTACTGTGCCATGATAAGTATTCAGACTCCTTGACCTTTTTCACATTTTGCCAACTTACAACCACAAACGTTTTTTTATTGAGATTTTATGTGCTCGACCAACAAAAAGTAGCACATACAGTGGGTACGCAAAGTATTCAGACCCCCTTAAATTTTAAACTCTTTGTTTCATTGCAACCATTTGCTAAAATCATTTAACTTTTTTTTCCCCCTCAACATACACACCACCACATATTGACAGAAATAAACAGTATTGTTGAAATTTTTGCAGATATATTAAAGAAAAACTGAAATATCACACAGCCATAAGTATTCAGACCCTTTGCTCAGTATTTATTCCCGCTGGGGACTCCATCGTTCTGCTGGGGGACTTCAATGCTCACGAGGACAATGACAGTGAGACCTGGAAGGACGTGATTGGGAGGAATGCCCCCCCCCCCCCCCCCGATCAGAACCCGAGCGGTGTTCTGTTATTGGACTTCTGTGCTCATCACGGGTTGTCCATAACAAACATCATGTTCAAGGGTGTCCACACGTGCACCAGGACACCCTAGGTCGCAGTTTGATGATCGACTTTGTGGTCGTGTCAACGGTCTTACGGCCGCATGTCTTGGACACTCGGGTGAAGAGAGGGGCAGAGCTGTCAACTGATCACCACCTGGTGGTGAGTTGGCTCCGATGGTGGGGGAAGATGCCGGTCCGACGTGGCAGGCCCAAACGTATTGTGAGGGTCTGCTGGGAACGTCTGGCAGAATCAGAAGGAGTTTCAACTCCCACCTCCGACAGAAATGTGTTCACTGTGATGGGTAAAATGCAGAGACCAAATTTCGTGTGCATGCATGTTCATGACAATAAAAGGTGATTCTTGGCGAATATTCTTAAATCTACTGTCCTGGTTCGAGATATGGGTGACATGACTTATGAGGTGTCACTGATGGTGTAGCAGTACACTCGCCTGACTTTGGTGCGGGAAGCGTGGGTTCAGTTCCCACTCAGTGACGGTGTGAATGCGAGTGGATGGTTGCCCGTGTCTATGTGACCTGCGACTGACTGGCGAGCAGTTCAGGGTGTAGTCCGCCTTTCGACCAAAAGCTGAGATGGGCTCCAGCGCCCCACGACCCTAACCAGGATAAGCGGTGTTGAAAATGGATGGATGGATGACTTATGAGTTTTTTTGAGATGTGAACTGTCGATAGGACGAGTTTTTGGTTTGACTTGACCCCAAACTTGAGAACTGAGTGCTGTATGGCAGCAGGAGGCGGCACTCGCTTGACAACAAAAAGCACTTTGGCTGATATAATTAGATATTCTTCAAGCTGTACATTGCCACTACCAGTTGGCGTTTACTTGAAAACTAAACTATACAACAAAGAGAAGGACACGTATATTTCAAACAACCACAGCCTCCTTCAAAAGCATACAATGGAAAACACCACAGCTACAAGGGCTAACAATTAACATAATGCAAAAATAAAATACAAATCACACCAGCCAGGTGTTTGAAACAAATTAAAGCTGTGGACAAGAGAGAGGTCTCTAGAAGACCCAAACATTTTGACCCAAACGTGGAGGAATTACTCAGAGCAGATCGTTCGGCACACAAAACATTATTAAAGAAGAACTGAATGGCACGTAGGGTGCAAATGTTGCTACTGTGTGTTTGTACACAATGCCGTACTGTTGAGCGCAAGTTGTTTTTTTCCATTAAGACATTAAACAAAAGTTTTTGGACAGCTGACGTGACACTTCCTGCTAAAGGAACAGAAGAGGGCAGGGGTTGAGCAAGTGTCAGGAGGAAGGGAGGGAGGGAGGGAGGGAGGGAGAGAGAGAGGTCCAGGCATGCAAATGAAACTTCAGGTTATATGCATGTGAGAGACTTGGCTTGAATAAAACCAGTTAATATCATTCCATTCTCTTCTGTTTTTATGACTATATTTTACAATATATTGCCACTTGTCTTTTTTTTTTTTTTTAAATGTTTAAAAAAACATTATGTGTCTTTTGCGGGACTGGAACGGACGAATTGCATTACTATTCATTATAATGGGGAAATATGTTTTGACATGTTTTTTTCGAAGATAAGAGCAACTAATTAAACTCGTATCCCAAGGCACCACTGTATTTTAAACCATTCCCTTGTAGCTCTGGCTTTATGTTTAAGGTCATTTTCTTGCTGTAAGATGAATCTTCTTCCCAGTATTTTGCAGGCTCCAAGAGCCTTACCTGTATTTAGCTCCATCCATCTTCCCATGAACTGACCAGGTCCCGTCTCTGCATCCCCAAAGCATAATGGTGCCACCAACAAATAAAATGTGGGGATGGTGTGTTAAGGGTGAGAAGCAGTATCTTTGGCCGACCTGTTCGAAGTCTGCATCTTAGTACACCAGTAGTTTCTTTTTCAGGACATTCCAAATTGTTGTATTGGCTATGCCCAATATTTGTGCAATAGCTCTGATGGATTTTTCCTCTTCTTTCAGCTTCAAAATAGTTTGTTTTTCTCCCGTAGACAGCTCTCTGGTCTTCATGTTAGTTTAACAGCAAATGCAGTTTTCACAGGTGAAACCGAAAGCCACAAACAAGCACTATCTAATGTTTAAGCAATCAATCTAAAAGGTAACACCTGAGCAACTAGAAACACCCATCAGTCACATGTTCCAATACTTCTGCTCACTTAAAAAGGTGGCTGGCATCAAACAAAATGTGCTCTGTCCTAAGTTGTTTAACACACCTAGATGTAAATACCATGAAATAAAAGCTGGAATTCTGAACTTTTGTCTAATATTGATCTTTTGATCTGAAATTGACCTTGCTGTTCCAATACCTTGGGAGGGGACTGTACATAAAATAAAATTGCATTTGGAACGCCTCTTTTTCATCTTCAAAATCGTCATGCCCCCATCTCTTGGTGTGACGTAGAGGGCAGAAGCGGAGATCAAATTGACTGCAGAGCCGGTGTGGAAAAAGGAATGTACTATCCTATAAAGTAGTGATGTACAAAAATTTCAGCGGGCGAAGTAAGCCCAAAACTGCATTTGAAGTCTTTTGTCACCGAAATAAAACAGCCAAAATAACATCTTACATATATATCACTGATTAGTTTTATTAGTTTTATATAACCTTTGCATATTTTATTGTTCTGTAGCTCTTAGCACAGTACTTCTGTATGTCCTTGCAAATGTGCTCAGAACTGTTTTGACTACTCAGTGAATTTCTCTTCCTTTCTCATCCTCTGCATGCACCCATTCCCAAAAGAATAAGTTTGAGTGCAGCTGGACGAAGCTGTGTGAGAATGTTCTGGGAATCAGAGGGGTGTATTTCTTTTTTCTTGTCTCTCTTATTTAGTATAACAAAGGTGTTATACGTCCGTAGGGGGTAACAACTCGTGACTTATACCTTTTCCTCTTTTTACAGATTTCTCTATTTCTTTCTTGTAATAAAAACCCACAAAGACAAGATTGCTTCCTTAGTTATTCTGTCATAAAAAGATTTCCCGAAACAGTTGGTGTCAGAAGTGGGATCCTAGAATTGATCACCGATCCAGGTGATTCCAGGAGTGATTGATCATCCAGGACCAACGCAAGAGTCCTGCCTCCACCCAAAGAATTAGGACGGGGGAGCTGCCGGGGCTCTGGATGTCGGCTGTCACCTCAGGATCCAAACAGACCTCTTGTCCAAACAAAGAATTACGGTAAAGACAAATTTAATTCCTTGAAAATTGGACCATTTCATAAGGTGTATTGTATTTGAAACAATCTTGTCTTTGTATTAAGTGGTATTGGTAATTGCTCCCAACACATTCCATTGGTAACGTTCGGGTCCTTAAAGTCCAGGTTATAAATTCAAGGTTAAAGTCCGGGATTCTCCCGGTTGGAGTTCGGGGGTTAGGGGTTCAGGTGGTCAGGTCCCCAGGTTCGAGTGCGACAGTCAGAGGTTCAGGCCCCAAGGCTCGAGTCCGACAGTCAGGGGTTCAGGTCCCCAGGTTGGAGTCCGACGATCAGGGGTGGAGGTCCCCAACAATTTTGAAAACGTTTGAATCCTGGAAATGGGAAGCGCAAAAAAGGATGATGTATGTGTCACCTGGGTTGTTTGAGGAAGAACCAATAAAAAAAGTTGAGGGTTTAGAAGAAATTCAGAAAAATGTCAAATGTGTGCATGTCTTAGATTTAGATGCAAATGGGTACAGAAGCTTTCTGAAAAAGGTTACTGATAACTGTGGTCTAATCTGTCCGAGCTGGCCTGGGGGAGGATGTCAGGTTGTGGTCGGGAGCTAGATTCCACAGTGGCCTCCACAAATCAGTCAAATCAACCACCCTATGACAAGGTTCAAGGAGAGTGCAATCTGGAAGAAGCCCAACAACACAACCACCTCGTGCGACCCACAGTACGGCCCTTCCCACATGGCACTTCTGTGGTCCACTCCTTAACTGGATGCTTAACTGGTGATATACAGACACACACACTTCATCCAACATTGCTATTTCTTTTTGTTTTGGGGTTTTTTAGTAATGAAGACGCGCTTGGCACTGATAACACTGCTTTGTTTAAGCTAGTTATTTAATTTCCAGTAACCACTTGAAATTAATTTAAACACTTATGGAAACTTGACTTCTTGTTTTAAGCATGTAACCTTTTATTTTGAAGGGTACACACTGGAACTCAGCATTTTGACACGAAATGCAACTTCACACGACACCGGGGAACACGAACGTAAAATGAGACAGCATGAAAAATAGTAATGAATGCAACCAAATCCTCTGTAAAACGTTGATTCCTTTACCTCATCACCGATGAGGCACAAGGTTAGTGTTTGTGATACTGCGAGACATTGTGAATTTTGTCCCAATTCATTGTGATCTAAAGTTGCGATCTTGACCTTTGACGTTCGAGCTCAATGTTGAGCTTATAATGCAAATGTTTCTACTTTCTTTCCAGTATGGTAAAATAATTCTGCCTCAATGTTGGCATTGACATAGTCTAATAACTGACCTCACTGAAGTTCCGTGCGGTGTAGGCTGATGCTCGGAGCGAGAGGGAGCACGTCAGACTTCTACACACTGCGAAAGCCTACTTTGCACAATATAATCTTTTTCCAAGTGATGCACTGAGCCGACTGGTCATTTATTTTAAATGTGCGGAAACACTTTTGTTCGCCACCGCCGTTTGGCACAAGCATGTCTTCGTGCGCATTCTATTTCGTTGGTTTTCGCCACTTTGTTCTTCGGGGTCAGAAGACTGTAGGCATTGATACTGGGACCCTACATTTTTAAATGGGTACTATTCCGGGAAAACCGGAATGTTAGTCGCGGTTCCAATCGGTTCTCAATTCTCTATGCCCAACCCTAAATATCGTGCAACCCCATAGGGCGGCACGATGGAAAACTGGTTACCACATCCTCCTCACGCGTCACAGTTCTAAGGTCTTGGATTCAAATCCGGCCTCCCCTGTGTGGCGTTTGCATGTTCTCCTCGTGTGTGTGTGGGTTTTCTCTGGGTACTCCGGTTTCCTCCCACATTCCAAAAACATGCATGGTAGGTTAATTGAAGACTCTAAATTGTCCATAGGTGTGAATCTGACTGTGAATGGTTGTTTGTCTATATATACCCCGCAATTGGCTGGCAACCAGTTGAGGGTGTACTTCGCCTCTCACCCAAAGTCAGCTGGGATAGGTTCCAGCATTCCTACAAACCGAGGTAGGATAAGCGGTGTAGAAAATATATCGTTGGCTATAAACACAGACCATTTTGCTACAGTATTGTCAATTAAAAACTAGACTTTACACCGATTTTATCGGGCTGATCAGTATCGGCCGATATTAAGCATTTTATGCTGATTGGCTTTAATGTCACAATTCACCGATCCTATCAATGACGTTATTGACCGGCTCCGCAAAAGACATTTACTGCGCGTCGCCATCGTGCACAGTATAGTGGAATCCAAAAGCTAGTTTATTTTTAGCCTTGTCGCGCATCTTTTGACGTAGTACTGGAAATATCTGATGGGCAATAACGTTATTTAAAAAAAAAAAAAAAAAACACGTCGGCGGTGTGGAACAGACAACACGTCCGAGTCAGACAACACGTAATGCCGGATCAGACTACAAGACAAATTTGCTCTTTCACGATTGCACTATGTCAGACTACTGCAATAAAATCACTATTTTTCCTCTGGACATGTCCAAACCATCAAAGTCTGCTCTCTCTAATTTTGTCTCCAAAACATCGAACATAGGCTGTCCCTCTGATGAGCTCATTTCTAATTTTTATCCAACCTGGTCACTCCGAGAGCGAACCTCAACACCTTCATTTCTGCCACCTCCAGCTCTCGGTGTGGATGAAGTAATTTAATTAAAAATAAAGTAATTTAATTACAGTAAGTTAACCCCTATTATTTCTGTCATGTAATGTTGGTTTGACCTGACTGATTAGAATACACGATCTGACTAAAGCAGTGATTTCCAACCTTTATGTAGCCAAGGAACATATTTTACAATTCAA
>NC_084529.1:6421082-6476082 GCF_024500275.1 Phycodurus eques | reverse complement strand
AATCATTTTCAAACAGAGAAAAAATATTTTTTTAATATTGGTAGTAATGTACACAATTATAAAATATAAAAAACTAAAGCGAAATTTAGAGACCCAAGCTTAGGAAAGGACGGTACTGCTTGCTGAAGGATGACCAAAATCATAAAAATCAAATAGAGTACAACCAAATAGAGTACAGACAATCCAGTAAAAGAATCATTAAAAATGCCAAACATGATTTGCTTCAGTTGTTGAGGAGCAGCATCTGTCAGGGTAAACAACACCAAATACCTTGTACATTTTGACACAGGCACAGATGTAAAAGAGCAGTATGGCAGAGTCAGTTTAGCAACAGAGAAACTATGTTGTATGCATTTTTTATTATTTTTTCCATTTATCTGTGTTGAATGGTTAGTAAATATTGCATTGTCCGGATTGAAATAATAACCAATAAAATAAAGTCTGTCGATACATTTTAATCCTCTAATTTGGGGGTGGGGTGGATGAGCAAAAACTACAGAAGTTTTGGGTTACATCATAAGAATACAGGTATTCACCAGATACAAAGGTGACTTTATAAAAATGTTATCACAGATACTGTGGGTTTAAGGATAGGTATATGTCTTGGTCAGAATCTTTCAAGATGTGCAATAATTTAAGTTACATCTACAAAAATATATATTAACAATTTAAAATTGTGAAAAACTGGTCACGTTATCGTGGTGTAATCAAGAAAATATAAATTGTATCAACATTTGGAAAACATTATCATAGGGAACCACAATATGAGCTACTGACATCGTTCACATGCATTTACATATGCAAGTGATTTAAAGAATTATAATTAATTTGCTGTACATAGTGGGTATGTTGGTGTTTCAATAACAATTCAAGCCTTTGACAAAAATGACAACAAATTGAATCAGGAAAATCACTTTGGGTCATGGGCCAAAGATTTCAAGCACAAACAAACGCAAATTGTGAATGTTTTTAAATCAAACTTTCGACCCGTACACAAAAAAAATCTCAGTGGGGGCTTACAGTTAAATACAATACAGACAAATAAAAGTGGCACCAATTTTTAGGTGAGATGATTTCTATTCAGGTGACTTTCAATTGACGATTGTTGGATATTTGCGGTCTTATAGATATTCTTTCTATAATCAAAGGTTAAGATATACACGCACTCATTTATTAAGCCGTGCGTACGCCTAGAATTGTACGTCAAGCATGCATACAAACACTCCCACGCAAAGCATGACATTTATCAACTTGGACTTGCAGGAGAGTGGAGACCTTTGCGGCATTTCGCAAGCAACACTATAAGATGAATCATTCCGGCAATGCTGGATGGAATTAATTCCCAATTTAGATCCAATTCTAATAAAGACATCACAAACAAGCCGAAATTAAACAAGGACTTCCCAACGATAGTTGGAGCCACAGATTGCGCCCATATTTCAATGAAAGCACTATCACACAATGAATTCAGCTAAGTGAACAGTTTCAATCAAAGCACAAATAAGCTGTGATTCACATCGCCTGGGGGAATGCAAGATTTATTGATGCTACAGAACAGCTCTGTGGATGTGGGCCTCCAAACAGGAGCTAAGGATAGCTAGCTGCACGTACTGTATAATAATAATGCTTGCAATACAGGTACCTCCAGTTAGTTAAAGATAATTCTTTTTTGTGGGCTGTGCCATATCTTTTAGCATTGAGTTTGATGTTAACCTTTTTTTCCCCCCCCGAGACTTCACTTTTCTATGGTGCAACACAATTAACAGCAGCGTCCATTCTCCCATGTCATTTTCTTCCCCTTTTGTTGGTAACACCCTGCATTAATTGAGACAAACAGTGTTTCATGGTTTGTTTCCACTTCTCGACCTCAATGTCGGTCTCGAGATATTAATTTTCTCCGCCTTCTTTGCCATGACTTCGACGAGGGAAGTAGTAGAGCCGCACATTCTTAAAGGGATTGCTGCTACCATAGATGGTGAATTGGAGGCGTTTCTCAATGCAAATTAGGCTAAACGGCACTTTAGAACATGTGGAATTTCATCATCTCATCATTTTTCATCCATTTTCTACCGCTTATCCGAGGTCGGTTCGCGGGGGCAGTAGCTTTAGCAGGCACGCCCAGACTTCCCTCTCCCCAGCCACTTCATCCAGCTCGTCCGGGGGGATCCAGAGGCGTTCCCAGGCCAGCCGGGAAACACAGTCTCTCCAGCGTGTCCTGGGTGGTCCCCGGGGTCTCCTCCCGGTGGGACGTGCTCGGTACACCTCACCGGGGAGGCGTCGAGGAGGCATCCTAATCAGATGCCCAAATCACCTCATCTGGCTCCCCTCAATGCGGAGGAGCAGCAGCTCTACTTTGAGCCCATCCCAGATGACCGAGCTTCTCACCCTATCTCTAAGTGTGTAGGAAACTCATTTCTGACGCTTCGGGATCTTGTTCTTTCGGTCACGGACCCACAGCTCATGAAAATAGGTGCGCGTAAGAACGTAAATCGACCGGTAAATAGACAGCTTTACCTTTCGGCTTAGCTCGTTCTTCACCACAAAAGAGCGATACTAAGTCTGTATCACTGCAGACGCTGCACCGATACGCCTGACTATCTCCCGTTCCATAATTCGCTCACTCGTGGGCATGACTCCAAGATCATTGAACTCCTCCACTTGGGGCAGGATCTCATCCCCGACCTGGAGAGGGCACGCCACCCTTTTCCGACTGAGGACCATGGTCTCAGATTTGGAGGTGCTGATTTTCATCCCAGTGGCTTCGCACTCTGCTGCGAACCACTCCAGTGAGAGTTGGAGATCACGGCCTGATGAAGCCAACAGAGCCCCATCATCTACAAAAAGCAAAGATGCAATACTGAGGCCACCAAACTGGACACCCCTCTACGCCTCGGCTGCCCCTAGAAATTCTGCCCATAAAAGTTATGAACAGAATCGGTGACAAAGGGCAGCCTTGGCGGAGTCCAACCCTCACTGGAAACGTGTCCGACCTACTGCCGGCAATGCGTACCAAACTCTGACCCCGGTCGTACAGCTCAGGTCAGAATAGCCCCTATTCAGGGGGTTCGGTACCCCATACTGCCAAAGCATCCCCAACAGGACTCCACAAGGGTCATGGTCGAATGTCTTCTCCAAGTCCACCAAACACATGTAGACTGGTTGGGCGAACTCCCATGCACCCTCGAGGACCCTGTCGAGGGTGTAGAGCTGGTCCACACTTCCATGGCCAGGAGGAAAACCACACTGCTCCTCTTGAATCTGAGATTGGACTTCCCGACGGACCCTCCTCTCCAGCACCCCTGAATATACCTTACCAGGAAGGCTGAGGAGTGTGATCCCCCTCTAGTTGGAACACACCGTCCGGTCCCCCTTCTTAAAAAGAGGGACCACCACCCCAGTTTGACAATCCAGAGACACTGTTCCCCGATGTCCACGCAATGTTGCAGAGGCGTGTCAACCAGGACAGCCCCACAACATCCAGAGCCTTTAGGAACTCCGGGCTTATCTCATCCACCCTCAGGGAAGGGGGGGGGGCGTTCCTCCCAATCATGGCCATCCAGGTCTCAATGTCATTGCCCACGTGAGCATTGAAGTCCCAGAGCAGAACGATGGAGTCCCCAGCGGGAGCGCTTTCCAGCAACCCCTCCAAGGACTCCAAAAAGGGCGGGTACTCTGAACTGCTGTTTGGTGCATATGCACAACAGTCAGGACCCGTCACCCCACCCGAAGGCGGAGGGAGGCTACCCTCTCGTCCACCGGGATGAACCCCAATGTACAGGCGCCGAGCCAGGGGGCAATAAGTATACCCACACCTACTCGGCGCCTCTCACCGTGTGCAACTCCAGAGTGGAAGAGATTCCAACCCCTCTCAAGAGGACTTGTACCAGAACCCAAGCAGTGTGTGGAAGCGAGCCGAACTATATCTCACACACCAGCTCGGGCTCCTTCCCTGCCAGAGAGGTGACATTCTACGTCCCTAGAGTCTGCTTCTGTAGCCGGGGATCGGCTCGCCAAGGTCCATGTGGAATTTATCAAAACAAATTATACTGGTATGTGTACGACAGGTGTCCGCACTTTTGATGAATACGGATTTTGTTGTACTTACATTCTAAATTTCAGTCTTACGAACGAACTTAGAACCTGTGCTATGCATTCTTGTATAAATGAGACCCCAGGACTTTGGGAAAGTGACCCTCTTTAGGGAGCATTTCTGTTTTCTGCTCAGCCCCGGCCTCCTCTAAAGTCCTCTGGCGTCCCTCGGGCAGAACACCTCACGTTTTGAAAACCTTCAACATTTATAATAGGCTTGTGATTAAATTCAATCAAGTTTTGAAAGAGTTAAGGTTGGGGGTATGAGCCGCTTTACTAATTAGGTCCACTGAACAACTTCAATCATGGACAACCAGATGCCCATTATATAATTCACAATGAAGACTGGAGAAGATCCCAATTACGTAATTCAATGATGCCTCTGTGACAAATGAACAAAAATCAGCCATTTGAAACCAATGAAGCAAGCTTTTTGATCCAGAAATGGATGGAGGAGGGCATATAAGAAAGATTATGGGACTCATAGCAAATGAGAATTGTTTGCCACTAATAACTACAATCATAAAAAACACGAGTGCCTCGATATGGTATCTATATAAGAGCCTGAGGAAATTATTGAATAATGGTAACACAAATGTATTAACAGGTATGTAATACCGAGTAATATTGAACCTGTAGTTAGGAAGGCAGACTCTCAATTGAAAGTCTGAATGGTTTATTTATACGCGGTTGGCTGGTGATGAGGGCGACTAGTTAACACATCTACCTCGCAGCCTCTCACCCAGAGTCAGCTGGGATAGGTTCAGCACGCCCGCGACACTTGTGAAGTTAAGCGGTACAGAAAATGGATTGGCTGGTGATGAGTTCAGACTGTACCCTGCTTCTCGCCTAATGTCAGCTGGGATATGCTCCAGCTCAACTGAGACCCTAAAGGAGTGAAGCGGTATAGAAAATGGATAGATGGAAGTAAGGTAGGTCATACTTGGTCATACAAACAACATCTTAAAAAGCTCAGGTCAAATTTGATGGCAGCGAGTCATGCTAATAAAAACTATTTAGATGCCACAATAAGTGTAATACTGTTTGTACAAGTTATAAAGCATGAAAATCTATTGTTTGAAAAATAAAAAATGGACTTAATTAAAAGAGAGAAGCATGTTTGCCAGACAGCAGGCACACAAGCAAGCAGCCACAAGCACGAGAAAGACAAACACACAAACATATTCGCTTTATTTGCATAGTCTCTGCATGTTGAACTGCATACTGACTCTAAAAGTCTTCTTTTGTCACTTTCTGATATAAAAAAAAAATAAACAAGCCTAAAGTACACTGGAAGGCTGCACTGGAATGCTAGGCAAAGAAGTGGGGTATTTACACATCAGACATCCACTGTTTATTGATTGTCTAAAATCCTTCATTATAACCTTTATGTTTTTAAATAGTAAAACTTAAATGTTAGTAGGATGAGGTCATCTAACCATTCACATCTTATTGGGCCATATTTTCCAGTTCACGCATAAGTCCTTTTATACACGCCTTGACTTGAGCACTTTTCATCTACACAGATTCTCCTGTCCAGACTTCAGACACATCCGTCACGCCTAAGCTGGTAATGAATGCGGAAACACCAAAGAGGCGTGATTCATTGACAGCTAAGGCTGCGTGCAAATCCTGGAATGTGTACTTTTCCTTAGACTTGTTGTGAATGTAAAATCTGTGAAAAATATAAAGCAACCTTTAAATTTGAAAATACCGTTCAGAACGTGGAGACCGCTCCGGCTACACTTTGAAGGTAAGTATGTTATCTTACTTTGAATGAAATAAATCTAATAACAATCATTGAATGAAATAATTATATTAATAGTTTGCTGATGACTAAATGTATGTTTTGGGGGCCCATCAATACAAATACAAAACACGGTGTTCCTACCGTGCTCTCGATCGGGTGTCCCAAACCTTTTTTTTGCCACAGACTAGTTTCATATATTTTGAGAGACAGGCATAGAAACAATTTGAAAAAATATTAAATATACAACTCACCATTACGATGAATGTGGTTCTTGTAATTCATGGGAGTCCTGCACATGTTTCTTGTCAACATGCCAGTGCCATCTAAAAAACTCCAATGTTTTATCTTTTAATGCCGGCAGGGAACATGTTTTAAGTGGATTCGCTCATTGCAGTTGTAGGTGAGCATCGTACACAAATGGTGAAAAAAAGTGTGCTAGCGCAGATATTCTCCGCCAGTAACTATCACAACAACGCTGTTATCACCGACTTACAATGCATCTTTGATGAAATGTCTTTTTAATCAGCCTCTGTGTGGCCACGCATAGTGGTTGGAGACCCCAGATCGAGATTTAAATATATATTAAAAAAAAAAAATCATGACAGTGGCAGTTAAAATACACTTGATCTTTCAATATTATTAATACTTGGCATATATTGTAACTGCATCCAAACTTCAAGTGCAATATGATGTTGCACCTTCCAAGGACGCTTGACATACTACAGACTCTCAATTGCGTAAAAATGCAAAATGTGCATAAATCAACTAGAGAATACGCGCAAGTCCAGATTTGATAGGGAATGGCCACATTTTAGGATTGCCCCAACCAGAGTGCATACCTGGCTGGACGGTGCGTAAATGACAGACATTACTCGATGGGTGAACCATCGCAGTCAGTGTGCGACTGCGTGCCATGGGATATTCAACGTGAGAATATGGCCCATAGTGTCTTTAATGATCACTAAACTAATCACTGGAATGATAAAAGCTTTTTTAATTGATAAAGCCAGAGAACCTCAAGTAAAGTGCTACTTTATGACTTGACCTAGCAATAAAGCTGCTGTGGGAAGGAAAGGAGAAAATGGAAGCAAAGGCACATTTTTATGAGGGGGCTGGGCGGTGGTGGGATTCATTCCTGTGCTGTCAGTTCTGAGTGAACTGTGAAGCTGTGAAGATTTTCAAGGATATCACCATCATGGGCGATTAGTCCATGGTGTGCCTGAGCTCGTTGGTGAACAGGTCACTCAGCTTGATGTCACTTCATGTGAGCAGGCCCATACGAGTGAGTTTGGCCGAAAGGAAAGCATGGAGCACAAATACAACTGGCTTTGGACCCGAGTGGAGGTCAAATACCTAAACGGAGAACAACAAAAGGGCAGAATATGGGAGAAAGGTTACTAGTAGATTGTGGATTAATCACATATTGAAGCAGTTGAGACGAAATAGAGTGAACTACTTGGCTGCAACCAGTTTCCCACTATCCCCTTATGCAAAGGTGGTGTTCCGCCTCTCTGATACTGATACTGAGTGACAAATAAACAACGAAGTAAAATGTTTTGCCTCTTATTTGGAGAGTGTGTTTTGTTATCTTAAATTATTCACAGTACGATTGTGATTGGTGGAATGATGCATGCAGTGCATGCTGGGCACTCGAGTTTGTTTGCCCTATAGAGTACATCGCAGGACCTTGCAATCTGACTATTGGGCACGCGCACAATGCCATGATGATGATCAAACAATATACTGTGCAGCCCTAGTCAGAAGCCCGCAAATTTGTGGGCAAACAAAGCCCCTCCCATATCAGCGCTCTCTTTGATAGGCAGTGTGATAAATCTAAATAAATAAAGATAAAGCTAATGTAGAGGGGGAAAAACACTTTATATTTTCTGCCACATAAATTGAATTTAAAAATACTGAAAAAAAACAATAATTTTGTTGATCACTGACTTTCCCAAAAGCTGATCACGGAAAATTCAAAGAAAAGCCCATCTTTAGTATTTACCCTTTCTTGCATTTTCAAAAATACTTAACTGTATATGATTTTCGATAGTCTGTCTTAGGGATGTCCTGATAAAACGTTTTTCAGATCCGATACCGATATTGCAGCCGTGAGTTTTGGCTGATACCGATATCGGTCTGATCTGATATAAGCAATAATCATAGATATTTTATTTATTTTGTAGTATGGAATGTTGGAAAAGGCTTAATCAAGTGGTAAACAGAACAATAATCAGCAACAGTTGGTATGAGAAAAACTGACGCCTTGATTATTCATCAATGGGTTACATAAAGTAACTTTTAATATGGGAATGTACTACAATTGAATAAAATAAATAATATATTACAAAAACCTGAAAATAACTTAAATAAAACCGATAACAAAAACTATATATTTAAATAGCAACATAACCACAATTTAACTTAAACATAAGCATATTGTACAATTGAATAGATTAAAAAAAATAATTGAGAAAACCTTGAAAAATAACCAATAAATAAATCTCAATTAAACTTTTAAAGTGAAAAATAATTCAAGTTCAATTCAGTTATTTCTTTTACTGTCTGTATATGGTGGGAACAGCATTTGGTTTCTCCACAGGTGCGGCAAAGGAATAATGTACAGTGAGGCTTTAGGTGCTCGTACCGGCCCTGTTTGCGTGTGCCTTGATGAAATTGCTGTTCCTGCTTTGCACGTCTTGACCTCCGAAAGGCAATGAGATACACACTTGCAGTAATAAAGAAAGTAGAAGTCACAATCAAATATTGTTAATATAACTTGTTTTTCACAGAGTTAGAAGAATATATGCCTGAGTACTGTTATATTGCCTGTTTGTATATGCTTATACAGTGTTTGTGTACCAATATTCATTATTTTATAAGTGTCAAAGTTCAATGCTAATTTTTCTTAGCTCGTCAATGGTGTTTTTCATTCATTGGTGTTATCTTTGAGCTAGTGATTTTTTTATCAATACAAACAAATCTGTGATGTGTTTGAACATTCAATGGGCGTAATTATTTTATGTGTGTTTAGTATTACTGTGAACTGTGAAAGTTGGGACGTTGTGTTAAACAAATAAAAACAGAATACAATGATTTGCAAATCATCCATCCATTTTCTGAGCCGCTTCTCCTCACTAGGGTCGCGGGCGTGCTGGAGCCCATCCCAGCTATCATCGGGCAGGAGGCGGGGTACACCCTGAACTGGTTGCCAGCCAATCGCAGGGCACATACAACCAAACAACCATTTGCACTCACATGCACACCGACGGGCAATTTAGAGTCTCCAATTCATGCACGTTTTTGGGATGTGGGAAGAAACCGCAGTGCCCGGAGAAAACCCACGCAGGCACGGGGAGAACATGCAAACTCCACACAGGCGGGGCCGGGGATTGAACCCGAGTCCTCAGAACGGCCACCGTGCCTCCATTTGCAAATCATGTTCAACCTACATTTAATTGAATACACTACAAAGACAAGATATTTAATGTTCAAACTATAAATGTTATTGTTTTTAGCAAATAATCATTAACTTAATTTAATGAATGCAAAACGTTCAAAAAAAAGCAGGGACAGGTGGCAAAAAAGAGAAAGTTGAATGCTCATCAAACACCTGTTTGGAACATCCCACAGGTCAACAGGCTAATTGGGAACAGGTGGGTGCCATGATTGAGTATAAAAGGAGCTTCCCTGAATTGCGCAGTCATTCACAAGCAAAGATGGGGCGAGGTTAACCTCTTTGAACAAGTGCGTGAGAAAATAGTTTCAGTTTCAGGACAATGTTCAATTCAGTAATTTTTTTTAAATTTCAGTATATGGTGTGAAGTTTCAGGACAATGTTCCTCAACGTACAATTGCAAGGAATTTAAGGATTTCATCATCTACGCTCCATAATATCATCAAAAGGTTCAGAGAATCTGGAGAAATCACTGCCTGTTAGCGGCAACGCCGAAAACCAACATTGTGTAAAGGATATCACCACACAGGCTCGAAACACTTCAGAAAACCAATGTCAGTAAATACAGTTCGGCGCTACATCCGTAAGTGCAACTTGAAACTCTACTATGCAAAGCAAAAGCCATTTATCAACAACGCCCAGAAACGCCGCCGGCTTCTCTGGGCCCGAGCTCATCTAAGATGGACTGATGCAAAGTGGAAAAGTGTTCTGTGGTCCGACGAGTCCACATTTCAAATTGCTTTTGGAAATTGTGGACGTTGTGTCGTCCGGGCCAAAGACGAAAAGAACCATCCGGACGCAAAGTTATGGACGCAAAGTTCAAAAGCCAGCATCTGTGATGGTATTGTGCTGTGTTAGTCCCAATGGGGTGGGTAACTTACGCATCTGTGAAGGCACCATTAATGCTGAAAGGTACATACAGGTTTTGGAGAAACATGCTGCCATCCAAGCAACGTCTTTTTCATGGACGCCCCCTGCTTATTTCAGCAAGACAATGCCAACCCACATTCTGCACGTGTTACAACAACGTGGCTTCGTAGTAAAAGAGTACGGGTACTAGACTGGCCTGCCTGCAGTCCAGACCTGTCTCCCATTGAAAATGTGTGGCGCATTATGAAGCGTAGAATACGACAACGGAGCCCCCGGACTGTTGAACAGCTGAAGTTGTACATCAAGCAAGAATGGGAAAGAATTCCACCGACAAAGCTTCAACAGTTAGTGTCCTCATTTTCCAAACGTTTATTGAATGTTGTAAAAAGAAAAGGTGATGTAACACAGTGCTAAACATGACCTTGTCCCAGCTTTTTTGGGACATGTTGCAGCCATAAAATTCTAAGTTAACGATTATTTGCTAAAAACAATCAAGTTTATCAGTTTGAACATTAAATATCTTGTCTTTGTAGTCGATTCAATTAAATATAGGTCGAACATGATTTGCAAATCATTGTATTCTGTTTTTATTTATGTTCAACACATCGTCCCAACTTCATTGGAATTGGGGTTGTAGCAAGCCTATAATACCAGGCAAATACAGCACCTCCAAGTTGAATGCCTCAAACGTGATACAATGTGGCGTTGATAAGGGGTATTGTATTGCCGGTGTACTCGGTCATATAATGAATGTTACATTTCATCGGATTGGTGGGTGGGGGGTATTTTGGGCAAACCACAATTTATTTTAGGGGGCTGACGATCAGTTTGAGGGGGGTGGCTTGAGAAGTTTGTTGGGGGGCTTCAGCCCCTAAAATAGGCCTAGTGACACCACTGCTCCCCAAATAGTAACGCACAGAGACTAGGATAAGTAACTTTAAAGTGATTTTCGTTTTGGAAATAGTACAGTGTTCCCTTGCTACTTTGCGCTCCAGGTTTTGCGGCTTCAGTGCTTCGCGGGTTTTTCCAAAATATTCATTAAAAAAATAAAAAATAAATTAAAAAATGCAGCCATATTGCGGAAAGACGCGTTGTTTCATGTTGATGCGCGCGAGAGGTTTCCCTGCATGCCAAACAAAGAGATGAGTTGACTCAGAGGCTTTGTACATGCCTGTACTATACAGGCACTCATACAAGGCGCCTGATTGGTTACTGGCGCAACATGAGAGCGTGAGTGGATTTATCCCATGAGCTGATTGGCTGCGCATCATCGCAGCTTCACCCAGCATCTTCCCTTGTTGTGTCTCACCAGTGTCGTCCACGCTGTTGTGTTCGCAATAACTTTTTTTGTTTAAGCGATATTTTTTTTGATTAGTTAAGCAAGCCCTTACAATGCCGCCGAAGCGCTGTGCCCCTGCGAAAGTTTCCTCCGGGGCGCCCAAGAGGAAGAAGAAGATGATGACCATCCGCGAAAAAGTGAAACTTTTAGATTTGATCAAAGAGGGCAGAAGTTATGCATCTGTAGCATACCATTATGGCGTGAATGAATCTACAGTGCGGTACATAAAGAAAGAGGAAGCAAACCCCCGCGAAACTGCTTCAATAACCTTCAATAGGATGCAAAACGTGTGGTAACTTTGCGTAATAAGAGAATTGTGAAAATGGAAGCTGCATTGGCATTGTGGATTGCTGATTGCAGGGAAAATTACAGTGAGTTTGGACAGTAATATTATCAGGACAAAGGCCAAAGCTCTCTACGACCAAATCTTGCCCCCGATGACGACAATGAAGAGGCTGAAGAAGGTGCTGACGAACCTCAAGCCAGTACTAGCGCTGCCAGGAGTGATTCGCCTCCTCGAGGACGAGGCTTTTCAGCAAGCAAAGACTGGTTCGAAAAATTTCAAAAAAGATACGGCCTCAGAAGCGTGCTTCTGTATGGTCTGTATTCGCCTCTCTCAGAAGGCAATATTGATGAATGTTAATTACTGTTATAATAAATGTTAATTACTGTATTAGGTTTTATAATTAAAGCTTTAAGTAAATACGTGTACTGTTGCAATCTTTGTCTCAAATATAAATAGTGTTTACATATTTTAAACATTCTGGTACCCACATACACATCCACGAAGACTCCTAAGGGGGGGTGGGGGGGGGGCAAAACTTTGCTGTTTTTCACCTTTCGCGGGGGGTTCTGGTCCCCATTAACCGTGAAAAACGAGGGAACACTAACATTCGATTATTTGTTACTGAAAAATAAGTATTGGAGTAAAGCATTACTGGCAACACTGGTCACAACTTACCATTTCTCCCTCAGGACCCCCAAAATCAAGGTAAAGGCTGCGTATTCCATCATCTGCAGACATTTTGAGTTTTTCATAGGGGTATCTGAACAGCACAGCTCTACTAGCTGGGTTGGCTGGTTCTCTCGTCACAGTAAAGCCTTTCTCATAGTGCAGTGTCAGCCGGACATCTTGTCTGTTCAGTGTGCAGCCTGGAGGATACATGGAATAATCACAGTTAGTGGAGGTTAGTGAGTAGAAATGTGAGTAGGATGTATTCAACTTACATTACTATTGGCAAGGATAACACAACATGCAGCGTTTCTTCCATATACTGTATCTATACTGAATAAAGTCCTGTGTATTTGTGTAGCAGCAGGATGAGGAAGTAAAAATAGTCAGAAGCCAAAATTATTGCACTGAAAGTAAACTGTCTCCTTTGCTGGCGTAAGCCTCCGCTGCTTTTTTATTTATTTTATTTTTTTAGATATTGCAGTGTACATGTGTGAAAGATCGTGAACATAAGTTATCAAATGACCACACACACACGCGCGCACACCTACTGACCTGCTGACCATGACTATATTGGGGGGTGTTTATCTACTTGTGTTTTCATCC
The DNA here is from genome assembly GCF_024500275.1 of Phycodurus eques. Classification (NCBI taxonomy): domain Eukaryota; kingdom Metazoa; phylum Chordata; class Actinopteri; order Syngnathiformes; family Syngnathidae; genus Phycodurus; species Phycodurus eques. The sequence goes on along the minus strand of NC_084529.1, from coordinate 6,463,022 downwards.
TCTCATACCATGTAATGTAACCGCCCACCAAATGTTAATAAGAGTTGCGCAAGGACAGGCACCTCAGAGGAGTTGGGAAAGATAAGCACGGTTGCTTGTTCTTGTAACTGCTCTCACTTTGCAAAGTTAAGTATTTGACTCATGTTGTGATTCTTTCTTCCGTCTCGTTCCTTGGTGTGAGCGTGTTGGTTAAAATAACCCTTACAACATGGCTCAGAGTCAACCCTCAATTGAAATACTGATAAAGTATAATAAAGAAGAAAATACTGAAAATGACCTAAGGGACATCAGATTTCATTTTTTTTAGTTGCAACTGAATTATATAAAAAAAAAAACATACTCAGGACACTGGCCTGGACGAATATGATTCTACCCTCAATTATTGTTGTACCACCTTTGGAGGCAATCACTGTCATTTACCTATTTCTGTAACTCAGACGTGCACCTGTTGACACGGATTTGAACTCAACAACTGGAAAACCCTTCTACCCATGTATAATGCATTTTTACAATGCATGATTTTGCTTCTACACATGATGAAAACGAAGTATTATCTGTGTAGTGGACACACCATGAAAAAATGACACCCAGCACCCCAGTCTCTGGCGAGATTCGCTCTTCCCACCGAGATAGGCGACGACGGAGTGGCGAGACGTAACTTCACATACAGACGCTAAATGAATCAGCAGCCATAATCAACAGAAGCAAGACACAGACATTTGCTTTGGCATGCCGACGTTAAGTGAATTACTAGCACCTGGAGCTTCAAATCGCAGACCAACGATACAGAGTTCGCCCTAGGACGCTAAGTTAAGTAACTTCCACCGCCAGCCAGCCGGGAGGATTTCACCAACAAAGGTGCCCCCACCATGTTGGGTACCGCGCCACTTGGCCAGTAAAGCTGGGAGATTGAACAGGCAACAGCGACACCCACAGGCGACTGAACGGCACTACAGACACGGACTCATGAATCACAGTCTGTATCGGACTTGGCTGGGAGTTATTATTTTAAGAACGTTACATGAACCCCACTAGTGACTGTATTGCTGCAAACTGGAATGCCTGATGTCAAATCTGTTGCCAACTGAACCAGATGAAATGTTTCACTCCACACCACACAAATGCCACATTGAAAATAGTAGTGTTCCTCAAAAATCACATAGCATTTACAGTTACAGGTATTAAAGAGGATGAGCGTGGGACAATGCCAAGCGGGAAAATGGTCTCGTTATCTTAAATCCAATTATTAATATTTTATTCCACTGGTTTTAAACTATAAAATAATACCAAAATGGGAAATTAACACTCAGAGGTACTCCAGCCCCCCTTTTGGTCACAAAGGTGGTAAAGGAAGGCGGGAGGGGGTAAACCACTGTGGTGCCCCTCTTATATATATAAAATAGCTTTATTTATAATGCTTTAATTTAAAATTACGATAAACCAGCTCATTCTTTTCTCCTAAATTAATTACATTTTTATTTAACCCATATACGCTAGATCTGTATTTTGTTACTTTTTTCAAAGAGCAAGAGTGAAGCACTTTATTCAACCGTGTATTCTGACGTCGACTTAAGCGCCTTCCTTGTTCCGCACTCTGGAGCCTGAAGTAAGTACAGCGCGCCAGGAGGGTGAAACATCATATGGTACTTGAAGTTTGGAGGAAGCTACAATATACCGTATGCCATACTACGTGAGACTCCCGGAAAGCTAGGAAACATATTCAAACATGCTATTGTCACAAAGTTTTTTTTCTTTTTTTACCACCAATATTCACTGAAAAGTTTTTATTAAATAAGTAATTTGTATGACAACAGGATGGCTAAACAAATACCTGTGGGGACGGCAGCACAACAACTATGGCAAAGGATTGTCAATCGGGATTTCGAGGGATGTTCACAATTTTACACTTGTTAAAGACAGGACACGGGCACCACAGAATGTACCGGTATTGTGTTTTAAAGAATATACAGTACAGGAATTACAACCCCAATTCCAATAAAGTTGGGATGTTGTGTTAAACATAAATAAAAACAGAATACAATGATTTGCAAATCATGTTCGACCTATATTTAATTGAATACACTGCAAAGATATTTAATGTTCAAACTGATAAACTTTATTGTTTTTAGCAAATAACCATTACCTTAGAATTGTATGGTTCCAAAAAAGCTGGGACAGGGTCATGTTTACCACTGTGTTACATCACCTTTTCTTTTAATAACATTCCATAAACATTTGGGAACTGAGGACACTAATTGTTGAAGTTTTGTAGGTGGAATTTTTTCCCATTTTTGCTTGATGATACAGCTGGCACTGGGAAGCATTTTTAAGCAATAAAAACTGCAAATGTGTATAAAAGTCCAACCAAAGCTTTGGGATTCAAACCACTGCCTGTAACTAGTAAAAGGGAGAGAGTTCTAGCCGAGAAAGCCCCAGAATTTACTTGGAAAGCAGCCTGTGTGATATTTATGAGTGAAAAGAAAAAAAAGTGTACAGCAGGCGCTGGGAAGCATTTTTAAGCGATAAAAACTGCAAATGTGTATAAAAGTCCAACCAAAGCTTTGGGATTCAAAGTACTGCCTGCCTTATGAATTTGTCTCCGGTAGGGGGAGCCGCTCTAGTATGACAACAGACACTCAATTGACAGAGAATACTTTTGAGACATAAAGACATTGAGAAAAACAGTCACTGAGCAATATAAGGTTGCTAGTAATCTGGTAAATGCCGGTCCAATTTTGTTTTTGGGACAATTGTGCAAAAAGAGGCAGAATTCTCTAGCAATGAGAGCAGTTTGAATGACTAATAGAGCAATAGTGCGGTGCAATGACCATTGTGCAAAGGGCGCCAAGACTTCAAGAAATGTATGCAGTTTAAAGTCATCAGCAAGGCGGTGATTAACTTCCGTACCCACTATGGACTTTGGTTTCGCATTTGGACTGTGACATGTTTTACAGGCGTATTTCAATGGCATTCGCATGTCAAAGGAAAACTCCACATTCCGGGACTTGTCCCATCCTGCAGATTTCAATGAGTCACGCCCCTCAAGCCGTTAAGTGCAAACGAGCCAGGTACACGCAGGGTGTGGCAGAAGGCATTGGGAGAGAATCGGCACACTTTGAGGGCGCGCAAGCCAGGCACGTAAAAAAGGGATTTAGGCACGAACGGGAGAATATGGCCCTTAGTGAATAATGTGCATAGTTTATGAAATATCTATTACACATACTACTGTAATTCTAAGAACAAGTACAGCCTTTCAAAAGTGTCCTAAATTGCTGTAGTTGTTGGTTGATACACAATCATAAGTACAGAATATGATCATGCAAATGTTTTCCAATAAATCTTGTGCATATTTTCCATGCTAAGTTTGGACCGGCAACTCTGGGAATGTTCTCAGCTGGTATTTCTTTTACAGACAAAGATTCACACTCACCAATTGAGACTTCTTTGATGAGTTCGGCAGCGGCATGTGCACCTTGTACTAGAGCTCTTGTCCATGAAGAGAGATCCCAGTGGGTCTCCACACGAAAGATGTGTGATTCGATGCCCTGCCCTGTGCCGGTCCGAGTGGCAAACACCAGGTCAGAACTCTGGGCAGGAGAGCCACGGGCACTGCCAGAAAGCACCAGTCTAGATGGAAGTATATAAATAGACCTGTCATTTATTTTTAGACATATAAACACCATTACTCTACTGTACGAAAAATAGTATAACTGTTCAGTGATATGATATGATTCCTGAGGCACAACAATGGTGCCGTCCCACTGCACCATTTTAATCCATGTTGGCTCACGTGTTTTTGCTTCCTTCCATAGTGTAAAAGCATGTACACTATATTAGATTCATTGAAAAAAATTTTTTATATGGGTCTGAGTGTGAATGGTTGTCTTTCCTCTATTTAATCAGCTTTTCACCCAGGATAAACCCCAGCTTCCCAGGGACACTGCACAGTGTCACAGCCTATCTCAGCTGAGCACCAATGACAGCCTTCAACAGGTCACCCTTGAACACAATCATTGCCCACATCCTGGTCAGAAAGCTTGCTGACTTGGGACTCACCGGGTCATGGCTACTGTATTAAGGACTTTCCAACCGATGTCAGTCAAACTCGGTCCCTACCTCTCCTTCTTTCAGATGCTGAGCACTGGTTCCCCACAAGGTTGTACTCTACAGTACACCACAGAGTGCAGACCAGTCCACTCCAGCAACCCCATTGTGAAGCAGACAACCAAGTCAATCAACCCCACTTAACGTAATTTCTTGTGTATAATGCACATTTGTTTCTCCCCAAAAATCTTAAAAAGTCAACAGTGCGCATAATACACAGGTACAATAAAATACAATTATTTCACAATAAAATTAGGTATTTTACGAGATATATATTTTGAAAAAGACTAGTGGTGTCCCGATCCGATCTTTGAGATTGGATATCGGTCTAATGTCAGCAAAAGAAAAAACGAGTATCTGATCAGACTAGATCTAAAATCTCAGATTTAACACTCTGATAACCAGCAGTCCATTCCATGCTCTGCTCCAGCACTTCTATCCAGCAGAGCCCGGACGGCATGCCGAGGCCACGTGATCACAACAGCAGGTTGCGAAGGTGCTAACATAGTTGCAAGGAGGAAGAGTGAATGTTACTTGCTTAAAGCTGGAATCCACAATTGTTTTTTTTTGTTAAAATATTTTCACCCAAGCCAAGGTCCTCTAACATCTTGCTTTATATTTTGCTTTATCCTTCAATATTTTTATTTATTTTTTATTTTTTTGAATGTTCATTTCTCTACCATAAGCTATCTCCAAAGGTGCTTCAGACAATTTGGCAGTACATCCAACCGGCCTCGCAACCGCAGACCACGTGTAACCACACCAGCCCAGGACCTCCACATCCAGCATGTTCACCTCCAAGATAGTCTGAGACTAGCCACCCGGACAGCTGCTCCAACAATTGGTTTGCATAACCAAAGAATTTCTGCACAAACTGTCAGAAACCGTCTCAGGGAAGCTAATTTGCATGCTCGTCGTCCTCATTGGGGTCTCGACCTGACTGTAGTTTGTCGTCATAACCGACTTGAGTGGGCGAATGCTCACATTCGATGGCGTCTGGCACGTTGGAGAGGTGTTCCCTTCACGGATGAATCCCGGTTTTCACTGTTCAGGGTAGATGGCAGACAGCGTGTGTGGCGTCGTGTGTGGGATGGAGTATCTCGACAAAGGAGAAACGCTCACTCATACAGACTTGAGACAGATTTGTGACAATATTCGAAGGAAATCGCCTTTTCTATATGTAGAAAAAGTTTTAGATCGTTGAGTCCAGCTCACGAAAAATGGGAGCAAAAACAAAATTTTGCGTTTATATTTTCTTCAGTGTATATATATATATATATATATATATATATATATATATATATACAATGGTATATATTGGTATATAATGGTTAATGGGTTGCATAAATGGGTCAGTCTTTGCTCATACCATCTGTTGCTGATTGTTGTTCTCTGTTCGAGTAATATCACTTGATCAAGCCTTGTCTAACTTCCCTTACTACAAAATAAGTAAAGTATGTAGAAGATTACTGCCAATATCGGATCGGACTGTAGGCCAGTTGGATCAGGACATCCCTAAAGAAGACACGGATTAGCTTTAATATTTTGTAATTTCACTATTTTTAAGTCTTTTATGGTTTATATTCAACATACTTAAATTTATTCTCTTCTTGACAATGTTTTTAACATCATGCCTGTGGCGCACCTTAGTGTTTAGTTTAGACAATGTGGCATTCTGTGGCATTTTTGCCTCGCACATGAATATTGTCACTAGGCTTTACGCGATCAGGATTATTGCTTTAAAAAAAACGATAACCGATCCAATAAAAGATGGAGCAATGTGTCTATTTAAATGACATTTATTTAAATGTGTCTATTGTTCATCTACTGTATATACTTGTGTACTTGTGTATTGGGCCGTCACCTTATCGTGGTGGAGGGGTTTGTGTGTCCCAATGATCCTAGGAGCTAAATTGTCTGGGGCTTTATGCCCCTGGCAGGGTCACCCATGGCAAACAGGTCCTAGGTGAGGGACCAGACAAAGCACGATTCAATGACTCCTTATGATGACGACAAAAAATGGACTCAGGTTTCCCTTGCCCGGACGCAGGTCACCGGGCCCACTTCTGGAGCCAGGCCTGGAGGTGGGGCTCGAAGGCGAGCACCTGGTGGACCCATGGGGCCCGGTGCACCCATGGGGCCTGGCCGGGCACAGCCCGAAAGGGTAACGTGGGTCCCCCTTCCCATGGGCTCACCACCAGTGGGACGGACCATAGGGGTCGGGTGCAGTGCGAGCTGGGCGGTGGCCGAAGGTGGGGACCTTGGAGATCCGATCCCCAGCTACAGAAGCTGTCTTTCGGGATGTGGAATGTCACCTCTCTGGCAGGGAATGAGCCTGAGCTGGTGTGTGAGGTCGAGAAGTTCCGACTACATATAGTCGGACTCGCCTCCACGTACAGCTTGGGCTCTGGTACCAGTCCTCTCGAGAGGGGTTGGACTCTCTTCCACTCTGGAGTTGCCCACGGTGAGAGGCGCCGAGCAGGTGTGGGTATACTTATTGCTCCCCGGCTCGGCGCCTGTACGTTGGGGTTCACCCCGGTCGACGAGAGGGTAGCCTCCCTCCGCCTTCGGGTGGGGGGACGGGTCCTGACTGTTGTTTGTGCCGATGCACCAAACAGCATTTCAGAGTACCCACCCTTTTTGGAGTCCTTGGAGGGGGTGCTGGAGAGCGCTCCTGCTGGGGGACTTCAATGCTCACGTGGGCAATGACAGTGAGACCTGCAAGGGCGTGATTGGGAGGAACGGCCCCCCCCACCCTGATCAGAACCCGAGCGGTGTTCTGTTATTGGACTTCTGTGCTCATCACGGATTGTCCATAACGGACACCATGTTCAAGCATAAGGGTGTCCACACGTGCACTTTGGTCGTGTCATCGGACCTGCGACCAAATTTGTCTTGTAGTTTGATCAAGGCATTACGTGTTGTCTGTCTCAGACAGACAACACACACCGCCGACTTTTTTTAAAAATAACTTTACTGGCTGTCAGATATTTACAGTAGTACATCAAAAGACACGCAACAAGGCTAAAAATAAACTACCTTCTGGATTCAAATATACTGTACATGGCGACGCGGAGTAAATGTCTTGCGGAGCAGATCAATGACATCATTGATTGGATCGGCGAATTATGACATTAAAGCTGATCAGCCAATGAGCATAAAATGCTAATTGATGATCAAGCCGGGGGGACGGGTCCTGGCTGTTGTTTGTGCCGATGCACCAAACAGCATTTCAGAGTACCCACCCTTTTTAGAGTCCTTGGAGGGGGTGATCAAGCCGATCAGATTGGTGTCAAGTCTAATTGTCACATGAGCCGTCTTGAACATCGTAGTGAAAACTACAGAGGTAATGTTTTCTCAATCCTGGTGCAACATAAAAACAATTTAAGACAACAAGATGCAGCAGAGGGGGGATAAACACAGAAGGTCTAATAACCATTCACATTACTCCAACTATTGAGGCGTTAAGGGGACTAACTGAGATAAAACAGCATTTTAAAAACAATACAATGGTGATAGGCATGATGCGAAATCTTCTGACAGCAAGCCACCATGATTAGACGGTGACGACATTGTTCATGTGGGAGGCAAAAATGCCTCATCAAGTGGCATTGTCAAAACTAAACACTAGGGTGGATCACAGTATTAAAAACATTGTTAAAGTGCAAACAGGTCTCAGTATTAATTAATATAACTAATTATAGTTGGGTATAAATACATATCAAAACCGCTAACTTTTATAGAATATAAACATGAATGGATAGAAAATCATGGGTGTGTATTGTATAAGAGCAGAAGGCTTTTTTTTATTTTTGGGGTGAACTTTGGGGGTGCGCATTATAATGGAGTGTGTCACATACAGGAGAAATTACAGTAATTGAAGTGTTAGATTCTCTCTCTCTCGCTCTCATACAGTGCAGACGCTTTTTTGCTCGCTCTGCTTGCTTTGCCTCCGTTTGCATTTTTTCTTGCTGATAAGCTTGTTTTTCTTCTAAAAAATGAGAAGCAGCGACTCCAGGAACCTGTGGGACTAGTTTTTTTGTAGCTAGTCAGTTGTTGCCATATTCCAATATTTTCTGATACCGTCTCACCATTATGTGAGCGTGGCCTGCTAATTAGCATGAGCCTGCTATTAGCAACAAGACCAGCAATCAAGAGGCCTCCCTTTTCCACTGAGGACTATAACGGACTGCTGTAGAGGATGTCAATCCTGGAAACAAAAATCCACCGTCTTGAAATGTATGTGGATGTAAATGGACAGTCGGGGAATTAAACCACTCTACCGAAGTGAAGTGTGCAAACGGACAGCCAATTAGCTCAACAAAGTGGACGGATGTGGACTGTGGAAACGGTCATGGATCATCCAGCAGTTCTCCCTGGAATTTAGTAGTAGCAAACCCAAAGATATGGAACAACATCTAAAAGGGAGGACGCAACACCAGCAGATTACCAAGGAATCCAAGAAAAAAAACAGAAAGCTTTTTGTGAAAGGATGCATTTCAAGCAGAACTTTCACAGTGATGGCTAATTTTTTTACTTTTATGATAGCTCAAATATCTAAACAATGTTTTCCTACTATATAAAACACACACAAAAAAGGGTATTTTGATTGCAAAGTAACAGTTTATTTACAAGTCTAACACATGCATTTTCAAATTGATGATGCATGAACTTTCAAGTATGCACAGGTGTGTGCGTATGTGTCCGCCCGCATGTGTGTATGCGTGTGTCTGTGCATGTGGGCCTTTTCGGGACTCCCAGTCAGCAGACGACCAGCCCCACCACTGCTTGATGCACTTCCTGGAAATGATAACAAATTAGCATAAAAAGGAAACATATTGTTGTTGCAATGTGAAGTGGACAAAAATACTTTTTTCCACCTTTCTTGCCAACAGGTGTGGGAGCTGGTTGGACCAACTGCAATTCATAGAAATATGTACATTTACCACAAAATAGTTATTTTGTTGCTACAGTGTGATGAGGAAAGGTAAAATAATGTCTACATTACACACATCACATTGTCAGAAAATTATAATTTGGTGCACTACTGTCTATAAATAAAACAATGATAAAAAAAAAACATATCAAATTCATCTAGCTATCGATGCTCCACGTTTTTGTCTAAAGGATGCATGATGAGTAAACGTGTAGTATTGTAGGACAAACTGTCATGCTTGAGTGCACGTTGCATGTTAAAAATGGTAAAATGGAGTAATTGCTCAAGTCTATGGACGTTAGCTTTGAAGTTAGCAGGTTCTTACCTCGTCGGTGACTTTCTGCGGGTTTATGGAGGACGCCCTGCTACTCCCAGATGATAACCCGGATCAGGCTCATTGCAATCTGAGTCCGGATGTCCGATGGCAGTCCATGTTTCGGGGGAAGTGGATCGGGATATGGTCGCGATCTCACCGTGGGCATTCGAATGCTCGACGTGACCAGCATTGCACAGCGTTCGTTGTCATAGCGTCATAGCTTTCTTTTTTGGGAAAAGAATGATGGTACATAATCCTTTTTGACGTTAGCAAAACTCTGTTTTAGAGTAAACCGTCTGTATTTATCCATTGTTTTTCGCTCTAACTGGCTCACCGTGTCTCTCTCTCTCTCTCAATCATGCCCCCGCAACGCTCCACCGTCAGAGTCATAGTCATAGTAACATAGTCAAAGGGATATAGTATTCCTCTGACGTGCTGGCAAAATTGTGATCAAAGCTACTGCTGCCCTCTGGTGTCGATTGAATACGTCCGTGGCACTAAACGGATGGGTTTATGAAAACGTAGTAATACGTCCTTGGCACTAAATGAGTTAAGAGTCCAACCCACACTCAAGGTCACATCTTAGACCTGGTCATCTCAAAAGGCTTCTTTATACTCGCGCGGACGGCGAACGAGCTGACTTCAATGCGGCTATCCCGCACGCAGTTTGCCTTTATACTCGAGCACAACCTCAGCGCGCTGTTTTGAACGTGTGCTGCAGTTCTCCTCCAAGTAGGGGGTGTCGCTACGGCTGGTATTGGCTAGGACGCCACAGGGTGGAGTTTCCTCTGCATTTTGTGGCCATTTCCGGGAGCCGTTTTTACTTTCCTTTCCATAACAAGAAACAAAGCAACAACAATGGCGACCGTGGAACAGAGTCTGCTAGAACAAATGGACCTAGATGACCAGATGATACGTTTAATTATGCTGCAAAATCGATCGAGAAGGCGGCGACGTTGGTGCTATATGGAACGCTGATTACATCATCACAGCATGTGACTAAAACATACCAATCACGAGAGATGATGTCGGCATTCTATGTGCAGCAACAATTTTTGCCGTGAGCGCGTCAAGCGCCGTAGAGGGGCCGCGCGAGCCAAATCGTCGGTCACGTGATGTAATACAGGCGTTGTCGGCCACGCGAGCGTGGGAGTATAAAAAGGCCTTAAGGATGTTGAAATTCTATCAATTGACATTAAGGATATGGCTATTTCTGACCATTTTTGTGTATTCTTTGAATTACAGATTATTCCAGAAATTCAGACAACCTCAATGTCTATTAAGAAAAGGTACATAAATGAGAGTACCGCCACTAAGTTTATGGAGACCATAGCTGTGCCCCAAACTGTGAATGCTGAGACAGTTGATGAACTTTTGGATAATTTCACCTGGAAAATCTCAAATGTCATGAATGCTGTCGCTCCGATTAAAACTATGACAATCTCGAGCTGACCTAGAACACCGTGGAGGAGCATTGATGGTAAAGACCTCTAAATCAAAGTGGAGGAAAGCAGAATGTAAGTGGAGAAAATCTAAACTCCAAATTGACTATGACCTCTACAGACAAAGTCTTTGTAATTTTAACCAAGAGTCAGGGCTCGATCACCCCGAATCAGATAGCTCCAGAACTCCTAACAGCTGATAAATCCAATGAATTTGCCTGTTATTTTAGTGAAAAAAAATACAATCCATCAGGTTAAATATCAGCAGAAATCAGCAAAATCATAAAAAGATACTACATCTGATGCCACCCAGGAAAAACTCTATTACCATGTCAGAATTTGATACACTTGACCAAAAAACTGCAGTCCTCTACTGTGTATTAAAATAGTAAATTGAGTAATCAAACAGGAGTCACAGTTTTTGATATCCTCTTTGATGTGCTTCTATTTGAATTCAAAAGCTTTATTACAAATACCATACATACAACATTTACGCATGAACCTGAATCTCATTGGGCTGACTGTAGGTTACTGTATGAACACATTTGTTGTGAGTTATAAAAATACATGGTATTTACTTTGTGGGGTAATGACACTCAGCCCCCTGTGCTTGCATTCATGCGTACGCACAAATTCATACATCTGGATATTTTTGTGCGTACGACGTTCTCTAGATTTGAGCGTACGCCACGTTTTAGGAGTAAATCCACGCAAGTCTTTGTACATGAGGCTCCAGGAGGACTTCATCCATGCTTTTATCTCAAGTAGTCTTGACTTTTATAATGGTCTTCTAAAACTCCCCCAAAAGAGGATTAAACAGCTGCAGCTCATTCCGAATGCTGCAGCTCGGGTTCTGACCAGAACAAATAGGTCGGAGCATATTACTCCAATTCTAAAGTCTTTACACTGGCTTCAAGTCAGCTTTAGAATAGATTTTAAAGTTCTGCTACTTGTCTATCAATCACTAAATGGTTTAGGTCCTGAATACGTGAAAGAAATGATAATGGAATATAAACCCAGTAGGGCTCCGAGATCGGCAGACTCAGGTCAAATAGTGGACCACAGAGTCCAAAGAAAACGTGGTGAAGGAACATTTAGCTATTATATGCTGAAAACAAATATATAAGTTGCCAAAACAAGTGGCGTCAGCCCCAAGTGTGAATGTTTTTAAGTCCAGGTTAAATACGCTTCTTTTTTGTCATGCTTTTTTCTCATGTTTGCACTGTACACTGTTTTAATTATACTTTTTTCCCCCCATGTTGTTTAAATATGTATAAGCTGTTTATAAGCTCTTTGTTTTTAAATGCTTTTAATCATGTAAAGCACATTGAGTTACCTTGTGTATGAAATGCCCTGTATAAATAAATTTGCTTTGCTTTGATTAGTGCAATAGGTGTATTAAGCTTAAATCGAAAAGTCATGACTGGAAAGTGAGGTGAAAAGAAGACGTAACAAAATGTTGATTGTAGTTGGAGTTGGTACGTGAGCTCCGAGAGTTTGAGTTCGTTGGGTTTTATCTGACAAAGAGTGAGTGACTTCAGATGCCCTAGATATCAGATGTTCGTGTAGTAACAGAGCTAACCCCACACATCAAAATAACAAAAAAAGACAGAAGGCTATATTGTACAGTAGGAAAGTTTCTATACTGCTGTGATATATATTGTAATATTGCAGAGCACAACTATGAAAAAAATATTTTTCTTCCAAAACTATAACCAGGGCTGCACAATTAATCAAATTCTAATCGTGATATCGATTTTGGCTGCCACGATTAAATTAACTTGTGCTCCGGGAGTATGAGGTACTGTCCCATTTAATATGGGCTGTTCGGTCCGTACACCACCGGTGTCAGAGTTTGGTCTGCATTCCCCGCAGTAAGTTGGATTCGTTTCCAGTGAGCGTTTGACTCCACCAAGGCAACCCTTTGTCACCAATTCTGTTCATTACCTTAATGGACAGAATTTCTAAGTGCAGCTGAGGCGGTGAGGGGTCTGGTTTAGTGATGCCCGTATTACGTCTCTGCTTTTTCAGATAATGTGGTTCTGATGGCTTCATCAAGCCACAAACTTCAACTCTTCCTGAGCGGTTTTTGCAGTCAAGTGTGAAGCGCTGGGATGAAAATCAGCACCTCCAAATCTGAGGCCATGGTCGCTCAGTCATAAAAGGTTGGAGTGTCCTCTCCAGGTCGAGGAAGAGACCCTTCCCAAAGTGGAGGAATTCAAGTATCTTGGGGTCTTATTCACGAGTGAGGGAAGAATGGAGCGGGACATCGACAGGCAGACAGGTACAGCCTCTGCAATGACGCGGACTGTATCTGTCTGTCGTGGTAAAGAAGGAGCTGAGCAGAAAGGCAAAAGCTCTCAATTTACTAGCACTCGAGGCATATAGTAGCCTCACACAGGTTTCTTTCTTCGATGGAGAGTTTTTCCTTGCTGTAGTGCTTGCTCATGTGGGGTTCAGTTGTTTTCCGTCAATGCATGAGGAGCACGGTCCTGGACTAGATCCATATGGAAAATGCCATGAGGGATAGTGCCATGACTTAATTTTTGTTGTAAATTAGCGCTATATAAATCAATTTGACTTGACTAAAAAGAAACCACACAAGAAAAGAGAGAATGGGAACACTTTACATGGAAAGGGACCAGCCCAGGATCAAATGTGAGAACTGCTTGCTATTCTTGTTGGCAGAAATACTATATGCTTTTCATATGACATTGTGAACAGTGAGGCAGTATATACAGTGCCACCAGAAAGTAATCACATCCCTTCACCTTTTCCACATTTTGCTGTTACAGACTTATTCTCAAGCTGATTTGAGTATAGTTTTCGTTTAAAAAAAAAAAAGAAAGAATAGACATAAAATACATAAATACAAAAGACATAAAAAAAACATATTTTCAGACATTTGTGTAAATTTATAAAAAATGTAAACATTCAAATATAATAGGTACATAAGTATTCGCACCCTTTGCTATGACACTCAAACTTTACTTCAGGTGCATATTATTTCCACTGATCATCCTTGAGATGCTTCTACAACTTGAATGGAGCCTGTGGTAAATTCAGTTGATTGAACATCATTTGGAATGTCACACACCTGTCTATACAAGGTCTCATAGTCGGCAGTGCATATCAGAGCAGAAACCAAGCAATGAAGTCTAAGGAGTTGTCTGCAGACGACCAAGCCCGGATTGTGGCAATGTACAAATCTAGGGAAGGATACAAAAGATTTTCAGCAGCACTGCAGGTCCCGCAAAGCTCAATTATTTGGAAATGGAACCACCAAGACCCTTCCTAGATCTAGCCGTCCGAGCAAGCTGAGTAGCTGGGGAAGAAGGGCCTTGGTCAGAGAGGTGAACAAGAACCCTATGGTCACTAAAGCTGAGCTCCAGTGTTCCCTCGCGGAGATAGGAGAACCATCAAGTAGGTCAACCATTGCTAACGCGCTCCACCAGTCAGGTCTTTATGGTAGAGTGGCCAGACAGAACTTCACACTAAAAAGCACATGGCAGCCCGCTTGGAGTTGGCCTAAAGGTACCTTAAGGATTCTCAGCCTGCAGAAACAAAATGATCTGGTAATGAAACCAAAATTGAACTTTTTGCTTTGAATTGCAAACATCATGTCTGGAGAAGAGGAGGCACTTCTCATCACCTCGCGAACACCATCCCTACTGTGAAACATGATGGTGGCAGGATCATGCTGTGGGGGTGTTTTTCTGCTGCAGGAACTGAGCAACTAGTCCGCATAGAGAGTAAGATGACAGCTGCAAAATATGGAGAAATTTTTCAAGAGAACTTGTTCCGGAGTGCTCTGGAACTCAAACAAGGGCGTCGATTCACCTTCCAACACGACAATGAGCCAAAGCACATAGCCAAGATAATAAGAAGTGGCTTCAGGAGCAGCCTGTGAATGTCCTTGAGTGGCCCAGCCAGAGCCCAGACTTGAGTCCAATCGAGCATATCTGGAAAGACCTAAAAATGACTATTCACTGATGCTGCCCATCCAACCTGTGACCTTGAGAGGATCTGCAAAGAAGAATGGGAGAAAATGCCCCAAAACAGGCGTGCCAAGCTCATAGAGACATACCCAAGAAGACTTGAGGCTGTGATTGCTGCCAAAGGTGCTTCAACAAAATATTAAGCCAAGGGTGTGAATACTTAAGTACTTATTATGTTTAAATGTTTACATTTTCAATAAATTTGCACAACTGTCTCAAAATATGTTTTACTTTGTCCTTATGGGATATTTTATGTAGATTTATTTTTAAAGAAAACTATACTCAAATCAGTGGAATGTGGAAAAAGTGAAGGGGTGTGAATACCTTCTGGCGGCACTGTAAATAAATCATCACAATGTTTCAAATAGTCTTACCTTGTGGCAAGGAGTGGGTGAGTGAGCAAAGGCAACGCCCATGATTCTCTACCCCGTGGCACAGACTCAAAGAGTAAAATGTCCTTTTCCGTAAGTGCCATGACTACCGGTCTGTGCTGCTGCCGTCCACCTTCCAGCTGGACCTAAGGAGCGTTAAACAAAGTCAGCAAGGTTTTTGGGATAGAATATTGCTTTTCACCAGCCTTTTCAAAACCCAAAACAGGTCCCGGGTCAGTCTACAATGTGTTGCCGATTGGGAGTAAATACTGTAAGCAACTTTTCTTGGTAAAGGGCTTTTTTTATTTGATTTGTTCAGAGGTACAACATTTAATCGATTAATCAACAACTAATTGATTATCAAATTAATCAACAGCTATTTTGATAATCGATTAATTGTTTAGAGACCTTGTTTAAGTTAAAATTGTCCATTTCAGCCTCTCACCAGTCAATATTCTCCAATTTATGTAGTCTTCCATTAAAGCAGACTGATTATCTTTCTGTTTAATCAAAATAAGACATTTGCAAACCTTTGCTTTTGAGTAGGAAAACAATGATCAACATTTTTGCCTTTTTGTGGACATGTTACAGACCAAACCAGTGTCTGAATCATAATCAATTTATGTTTGGACATTTTCTGCACTGTCAATTTCAAATAATGTCCTGTTCTTGAATAAAGGGACAGAATGTTTTTAAAAAGTTGTCATAATCCGAGTCATTGATTTAATTAAAAAAAAAAAAAAAAAAAAAAAAAAAAAAACAATTGACAAAGTAATCAATTATTAAAATCGTTAGTTGCAGTCCTTGATTTGTTGGATGTGATGTTCTTTCTCATGAGTATACACATATATAGTACATACAGTAAATAGGTAAATCACTGGTGAGCAACATAATTTTTGTGTGTTCAGGTTATGGAAACTAAATTCAAATTTTGGTCAACTTTAAAATCCATTCATCGATTTTCCATACCGCTTGTCGTCACTAGGGTCACGGGCATGCTGGAGCCTACCCAGTAATCTTTTGGCGAGAGGCGGGGTACACCCTGAACCAGGTCGCCAGCCGATCGCAGAGCACATATAAACAAACAACCATTCACAGTCACACCTACGGACAATTTCGATTCTTCAATCAACCTACCATGCATGTTTTCGGAATGTGGGAGGAAACCGGAGTACCCCGAGAAGACCCACGCAGGCACGGGGAGAACATGCAAACAGGCGAGGCCGGATTTGAACCTGGGTCCTCAGAACTGTGAGGCAGATGTGCTAAACAGTCATTCACCGTGCCGACCCTACTTTAAAATAAAGCATAAAAACTATAATACAAATCAAAATACATGGACAGAATATTTTAGAAATTGTGCATTTATAACGCTTAGCACATTTATTCTCTCATACATGCTTATATTCATTCATTTGGATGGGTGTATATTTCTGTGGTTAAAGAAAAAGGACATTATGGGTTATTTTAAATAATCACAATCTGAACTGGTGGAATTACAGTGAGTGCCACTATGGTGAGTGGGTGGGCTCTGTAGAAATGGTGGAATGCAATAAAAAAAACATCCTCTGAAATCATGAAAAGGCCCGCCCTTATTATTTTTTCTTTTTATTCTGTTTTATGTTTTGCTTTTAAATCATGATTGTTGTTATTATAATTTTCCTTTCTTGTTTCTCTATTAAAATTGTTCTTCTAATATGGATCCTCCTGGTTCTGAAATAAAGAAGCGCGAGCTGCAAGACTTTACATGGAGCCCTATTCCGAAAATAATCGGTTTAGAAGCCCAAACCAAATGAAAATGCTCCATATAAACACCTCATTTGAACAAAACAGGCCGAATCCGAACGGAATTTCATTCGGTTTCACAGCGGTGGAATATTCCTTCTGCCAAACAGATCAGAAGTAAATCTTCGCCACGTGGATGTCATTCACAATAATCGGGAAAAGATCTGTTTGCGCATGTTTCGTCTCAACATAAATGCGCGCTGGGTGGGCATTATACACGAGAAATTACGGTATCCCACCGATGCATGGACGCGAAAGTGAAGCTATTCAGTTGAGGAGAGGGAACACAATGGTTGCAAAATGCAACGCCAAAATGAGAAGATAGAATAAACAGACAAATGGCGAAAGCGTTGTAGCATTGCATAGTGAAATGCAAGGCAAACACCTGTTCGCTGTAACACAGATCTTTTTCTCCGCCGATTATGATGCCACGTCGTGGGACCTAACAGACAAAGGTGAAATTAACAGCGCAAATCACTGATCTTAACGTTAGTCTACTTAACTAAAATAACGTTAGCACTGCGGGCTGCGGAATGTCTCTTTTAATTATGGGTACGTTTATGAACCTAACTCCAAGTACGCTCTTTACACTGGAACATTCCGAAACTCGGAGCATTGTTGGAGTGTGCCATTCGGTTAGTCAGAGCACAGGCCCGCTGCTCTGATTGAGGAGACAGAGCTGCAGGAGCGACAGGCAGGACGAGATGTTTACAGTCAGAACTAACATTCAATATGGCGTACACACTGACGTATCCCTTCCAATGGCCAAGACGGTCGTTCGTAAATTCATAGAAAATGGACCGCGCATTGCCTCTCTGAACACTGCGCTCTCAGAACGCAGTGAGAGTCAGAATTTCCGAACGTACCCTATGAGTACCGTCGAATGTGTGCCTTATTTTCTAACTGTGACAAGGACAGTATCATGCAACCATAGCAGTACATACAGTGTGCTTTTTGCTCAGTGTCGTCACTCTGTGACATATGGCCAATCTGATGATCTGTAAGCAGCAAACCTTTTGAGTCAAGTATGTGGAAAAACGTGACATATGTGGCCAAAGGCGAATAAGAGTAAATTTGCTCATCTTCACGTACCCAAACAGAGGAGGGTTTTGGTGAAGGGAGATGAAGAAAATATTTGTTTTCTCTCGAGGTTTTTTTCATTTTAGTTTTAACAAATGCTAAAATGCTAGCTGCTTAAGTGAAGATGCACAAGGGCTATGCATGCTTTTAAAAAAAAATCTTTTCTTTTAAAAAAAAATCTTTTCTGCACAAATTATATTTAAGAAATAAAAACTGTTGATGATTTCAAAAAACAATTACTAGTACGTTTTTAAATAAAAGGTCTTAATTTCTCTTGTTTTCAAAATTGCTTTTTAACCAAGCAAAAATATAGTTTACTCGAGTACTAAAATATCCTTTAGCTGTTAGCCCTACATTCAACTCCACCATTCTATTGTCATAGTTTTGTTTCACAAAATCCTTGCTTTGGGTCCCTGTGCGATTAAGCTGCAATTACTCCTAAAATTAGAAAATTTAATTGGAAAGAATTAGAAAGTTAGAGTCACTGATGGCGTAGTGGTACACTCCTGACTTTGGTGCGGGCAGCGTTGGTTCAATTCCTACTCAGTGACGGTGTGAATTTGAGTGCGAATGGTTGTCCGTGTCTATATGTGGCCTGCGACTGACTGGCGACCAGTTCAGGGTGGAGCCCGCCTTTCACCCGAAGTCAGGTGGGATGGGCTCCAGCACCCCGTGACCCTAACCAGGATAAGCACTGTTGAAATGGATGGATGCATAGAAAGTTAGAAAGTTGCTCCTCAAATGAAGAAATGATTAGCAAAACTGCTCCTCAAAGAAAAAAAAATAATTTCGAGCGAATTCACTGACTTTTTCGAGCTAATACACTAATTCCGA
The DNA here is from genome assembly GCF_024500275.1 of Phycodurus eques. Classification (NCBI taxonomy): domain Eukaryota; kingdom Metazoa; phylum Chordata; class Actinopteri; order Syngnathiformes; family Syngnathidae; genus Phycodurus; species Phycodurus eques. The sequence goes on along the minus strand of NC_084529.1, from coordinate 6,444,156 downwards.
AGGGACTTTTTCTAACAAGTGTACAGTGCCACGAAAAAGTATTTGCCCCCCCCACAATCATATATATACAGTGGAACCGCGATTAAACGGACCCAAATATAACAGATATTGGATAAAACGGACCGTTGAGACTGAACGTGTCCAAAAATAATTTTCATTTGTCACTTAAACTGCCGTTGACAAAGTCTATTTTTTCCAGAATTGGCGCTGTGTTTACTGTTTCCACAGTATTATATATATATATATATATATATATATATATATATATATATAGCGACACGATATTGCCAAAAGTATTCGCTCACCTGCCTTGACTCATATGAATGTAAGTGACATCCCATTCTTAATCCATAGGGTTGAATATGACATCGGTCCTACCCTTTACAAACAAAACAAACTCTTCTGGAAAGGCTTTCCACAAGGTTTAGGAGTGTTTTTATGGGAATTTATGACTATTTATCCAGAAGCGCATTTTTGAGGTTACACCCCGATGTTGGACGAGAAAGCGTGGCTCTCAGTCTCCACTCGAATTCATCCAAAAGTGTTCTATAGGGTTTAGGTCAGGATTGTGCAGGCCAGTCAAGTTCATCCACAAACTCTCTCATCCACGTCTCTGCTAACCTTGATTTGTGCACTGAAGCACAGTCACGTTGGAACAGAAAGAGGCCATCTCTAAACGGTTCCCACAATGTTGGAAATGTCCAAAATATAAGCCCCTGAGCGCCAGTGAAAGGAACTCTGAATGCTTCAGCATACCAAGAGATTTTGGAAAGGATTATCCCAGGGATGGCCCCTTCCTGTTCCAACATGTCTGTGCACCACTGCACAACGCACAAAGCAAGGTCCATAAAGACATGGATGAGAGAATTTGGTATGTATGAACTTGACTGGCCTACACAGAGTCCTGCTCTCAACCCGATAGAATACCTTTGGGTTGATTTCGAGTGGACAGTGACCCGGGCCTCATCCAATGTCAGTGTGTGACCTTATAAATATGCTCCTGGAAGAATGGGCAAAAATTCCAACAAACTTACTCCTAAACCTTGTTGAAAGCCTTCCCACAAGTGTTGAAGCTGTTAGAGCAGCAAAGTGTAGACGAACATTATATGAAAGCATATGGATTTAGAATGGGATATCACATATATACATACATATACATATATATACATATATATACACATATACATACATATATATATATATATATATATATATATACATACATATACATACATATATATATATATGCATATATGCACACATATGCACACATATACATATATGCACATATACATATGCATATATGCATATATACATATGGAGATATGCATACATACATATACACACATATACATATATACATATGCATATAAAACTCTACATTGCCTGTAGGTGTGAATGTGAGTGTGAATGGTTGTTTGTTTGTGTGTGCCCTGCGATTGGCTGGCAACCAGTTCAGGGTGTACCCCGCCTCCTGCTCAATGATAGTTGGGATAGGCTCCAGCATGCCCGCGACCTTTGTGAGGAGAAGCGGCTCAGAAACATACACATATGCACATATGCACATATGCATATGTATACATATGTACACGTATACACACATGCATATATGCACATAAACATATGCATATATATATATATATGCATATATATATATATATATATATATGCATATGCATATGAGTATTAAGTAAAAACATTAGCGCCGTTACGCCGTTCGAGTTACAAGCTGTAAAAACATTAGCGCCATAAACAGGATATATAACTGCACAGATCTTTTTATTGAGTATGCATAGGCTTTAGATTCTCTTCACCACAACATCTTGCTCAGTGTGTTCAAAGATATTGGACTCTCAGAATATTTTATGACATGGTCTAATAACTGTTGATTAGGTTGTGTGTGCTATTCATTTATGTTGTGATTATTACAATTATCCTGAAACCATAAGTCACTGATGGTGTAGTGGTGCACTCGCCTGACTTTGGTGCGGGCAGCGTGGGATCAGTTCCCACTCAGTGACGGTGTGAATGTGAATGGTTGTCCGTGTCTATATGTGCCCTGCGACTGACTGGCGACCAGTTCAGGGTGTAGTCCGCCTTTCGCCCAAAGTCAGCTGGGATAGACTCCAGCGCCCCGCAACCCTAACCAGGATAAGCGGTGTTGAAAATGGATGGATGGATGGATATATATATATATATATATGAGCAGTGTTGCCATAGTTATCTTGATAACTTAGTGACTTTATTGATTACTTGATTTCAAAAGTAACTAAGCTAGCAAAAAGTAACTTTTTAGTTATTTTCAGCAGCTGTCAAGTGGCAGGAATTACTTATCACTTATCACTTATCCAAAACGCAAAAAAAGCATTAGCTTTACCGTACCCATTTCTTGGTAATGTAGGCCACGCAAGTTACAGAATGTCATCAACATGAACAAATAACTGAAGTATTAGTGTAGTTGAAGCCGCATTAAATGAGAAACTTAGTGCGGACTTGACATGCCGAATAGCCGGCTAAATGTAAACAAGCACACCGTTCTCAGTACACTTCTTTAAAGACTCTTAACTGATAGACAGACAGACAGGGGACCATGAAGGCAACTCTGTGCGTGTGTGTGTGTGTGTGTGCATAGTGTACACCGAACCTTAGTATTGTCCTCTTGAGAGAAACACTAAGTTGTGACTGTATGTCCATCTCGAGTATGCCAGTCCCTCGTCCCTGCCCATTGTGTTTGCGCCACTGGCTGCTTGGGTACACTTGAGTTGACGATGTGCTGAAAACGTGCAATAAGTCACGTGACGCCATTGCCCCCAGACGGCTCCGTTTAAAAATATTTTGCCTTTGTTTCGATATTGTAGTTAGTTATTGTGTGTATTTTAATTAGGGATAGTTAGGGATATAGTGTGTTTCCTTTGTTTTATTAGTCCTGACTAAAACAAAGGCTGAAAATTGGTCTCCACTTATGACATGCAGTGTGACTGAATCAAGTCTCTTGGCTATTGAGTTTCTTCATGTTCCCAAGCACTGTGGTGTGTTAATGATAAATATCTCTAGTTATTTTTTTTTTATCTAAAGCATATTCAGCCCTGGATCTAAAAAAATGTAAAAAAATCCTGGAAACAATTGTCATGCTCTAAAACTTTTGACCCGGAGCACAACTGGTCAAAGGTTTGACAACACGCCCATTTTTCTTTTTTTTTATTGAAAGTCAACTAGTTCAATTCCAATGAATAGCCACACAGTAATGGGACCTTCAAAAACAGAGTAAAGAATAATAATTTTTATTTATTTTTTTTAGTTTATTCCAACCTCCGAAAGTTCACCACTTATCTTGGTCAGCACCATTTAATACAAGTCATTGGACTTGAACTACTTGGCTTTCAATATAAAAACTGGGGGGTGGGGGGAATAGCATGTTCTAAGACTTTTGACCAGTAGCACTGCACTATACGTTAAATGTTTTAGAACACGCTTTTTTTATTTTTATTTTTATTTTTAATTGAAAAGCAAGTAGTTTAAGTCAAATGAATAACCACACATTTATGGGACCTTCCAAAATAGAGTATAGAAGAACCTTCTGAAGAACATTTGATTTCCATTTAAGAGATAATACCACAAGTGCGTTCAGCTGTTACATCTGCCCAAGGTGGCTACTTTAATGTGTCAAAGGTTTAGAAAACATGTTTGTTGTTAATTGATTCCATGATTTCTTTTGTAACTTGAGTAGTTTATTTGTTCTGTGCTTTCATTTCAGAGTACAATGAGCTGCATACGGTAAATTTCAATTTAAAAAAAAAAAAAAAAAAAAAAGCTGGAAAAATTGGCGTGCTCTAAAACATTTGACTGGTAGTGTATATGAATGTTGCTACTGAGACAAAATAATTTCTCTAATGGGATTATAAAATGATTGTCTCTTCACCAAGCTAGGTAACTAGTACAATAGCAGTAGTAGATCAGATGGAAAGGACTATGATTTACAAAATGTGAACGTGACAGTATGAGAAGATATATTTAAAATGTGTACATTTTGTATGCTACGTCTTTCCAAGCTTTCATCAGCCATGTTGGATGTTGAGATCTGAAATTCTTGCATCATCTGGGAGTTTTCCAACTATCCATCCATTCAGCCATTCATTTTCTTCACCGCTTATCCTCACAAGGGTCGCGGGGGCGCCGGAGCTTATACCAGCTATCTTCGGCCGAGAGGCGGGGTACACCCTGAACTGGTCGCCAGCCAATCGCAGGGCACCTAGAAACAAACTGTCATTCGCGCTCACATTCATACTTACGGGCAATTTAGAGTTTCCAATTAACCTACCATGCATGTTTATTAATCAACTAGATATCATCCAGCTTTTAATTTTTAGAATAAAAAAAAAAAAAAGTCGTTGAAGGAAATGTAATTTTCACTGTGATGTACTGTGTATGCATGCAATTCACCACACAAAAAAAGCTGAAGGTGGAGTATGCAGTTTTCAAGGTGCCAGTGACATTTGAATGTAGCCTCACTTCACTCTCCCCGTCCCCTCGCGTCCCTGACCAAAGCCGTGCCCGTCACTAACGTGCGTGAGACACTCACTGTATGTAACATAAAGTGCACTCTAAAGAAGCTGGACGTTTGCCAGAACTGCTATGTTGGCAGCATGGCTTATTCATCTTGCAAAGTTTCCAAGCAGAAAATTTTCCTGGTTTGATGTTGTATTATTTGGAATGTACAATCCAGCCATCCATTTTTCTGCACCGCTTATCCTCTACTAGGGTCGCAGGGGTGCTGGAGTCTATCCCAGCTATTTTTGGGCGAGAGGCCGGGTACGCCCTGAACTGGTCGCCAGCCAATCGCAGGGAACATATAAACAACCATTCACACTCACATTCACACCTACGGGCAATTTAGAGTCTTCAGTCAACCTGCCACGCATGTTTTTGGGATGTGGGGGAAAAAAAGGAGTGCCCGGAGAAAACCCATGCAGGCACGGGGAGAACATGCAAACTCTGCAGAGGCGAGGCCTGGATTTGAACTCCACATAAGCCACATAAATTGATCTAGCGGAACAGATTTGGCCGACGGGCATTGAGTTTGACACCTACAGAGTTGGGCATCAGAGCGGTCTAATACCTTCTTTTGAGGCTTTTTTTTTTTTGTTCACCAGAGTTAATAATCCAGCCAAGATAAGTGTCAACGCAAGGCTGCTATGCGCGGCAGACTAGGTATGCGTGCACGAGAAAAACAACTGAAACACTATTTGCTCACGCCTTCTGGCACAACAGTTTCTGATATTCTGTTCCTGTCACGGAGGGACAAGTTTAAAAAAATACATAAATAAATAAAATAAATACATAAATAATTAAATTATAGGCATTAGATGTGGCCAGATTTTTCAAGAGGTGATTTTAATAATATTCTACCATCAGGTCATACAGATATATAATTTTTTTTTTTTTTTTTTAACTGCAAACTCCACCTTCAAACTGTATGAATGACTACTAAACAGTGAACGTTTATTCACTATTCATTTTGCATTATTCTCATCCTGATCCTCTTCTGTGGTGCATATTCAGCGCTCAGCAGGGTGTTTGGAGAAAACGAGGACTTATCACGTGTAAAATATTATGGAGTAACACCTGTTCAGCCAGCCACCCAATGTGTTTCAGTTGAGGCTGTTTGGAGGCCGAGGCCCCCAGGTAAGCGTTGATGTGAGCCAGGGTCTGTGGGAGCAGGGCAGCAATGTTGGTGTGGATGGCAGTGAACCAGGAGTTGGCAGTGGAGGCATCTTTACAGCGAAGAACCAGTGTGTGCTGACCATCTGGAGAATGGAGCTCCAACAGTCTGAAAAGAAAAAAAAAAATGAAAACTTAAATAGCCTTCAAAGCAGAGCGCAGACCAATACAAAAGTTGAACTCTAAACAACATACAGTTGAACCTCGGGTTACGAACTTAATTCATTCTGTGACCCCGTTTGTAACCCGAAACGTTCTTAAACCGAGGTAAAGTTTCCCATTGAAATGAAATTAATCTTTTCCAGTCCCCAAATTAAGTGATACTAACTTTTTTTTTTTTTTTAATCAATGTGTGGTTAAAAATATAGTGCAACATAAAAATAAGTAAAAACACACTATAAATATAAAGAAATAAAACACTAAATAAACATGATAATCAATAATCAGAATCTCGTCCCATCTTTGCTTGTGAATGACTGAGCAATTCAGGGAAGCTCCTTTTATAACCAATCATGGCACCCACCTGTTCCAAATAAGCCTGTTCACCTGTGGGAAGTTCCAAAAAGTGTTTGATGAGCATTCCTCAACTTTCTCAGTATTTCTTGCCACTTGTCCCAGCTTTTTTGTAACGTGTTGCAGCCATAAAATTCTAAGTTAATGATGATCAGTTTGAACATTAAATATTTTGTCTTTGTGGTGTATTCAATTAAATATAGGTTGAACATGATTTGCAAATCATTGTATTCAGTTTTTATTTATGTTTAACACAACGTCCCAACTTCATTGGAATTTGGGTTGTAGATCCTTCCGTTCGTCCATACCAAGACCGTTCGCAAACCGCAAATATCTAACTAGAGTTGCGAGCAGCTATAAAAGGCCCTCGCGCCCTTGGCTACGTTGGGGTAGGCCTACTGGCAGGTTGGGGCACTGGTACTTTTCAGATCCACTAAATACAAATGCACAGCACACTTCAGATTTATATTCACATAACATGTCGAAAACTGGATATACTTTTCGTTCCACTTCACAATTATGTGCTACTTTGTGTTGGTGTGTCACATAAAATGTCAACCAAATGCCAAAATGACAAAATGTGAGTAGTTGAGTAGACTGAAGGCAAATTCATCCACTAGCGCAGAAGATCCACTACCCGGCTCACCCGACGCCCATATTCAAGTCCTCTCCTCCATTGGCAAGAAGCTATCCCTTTTTTGCACCAGGAGATTAAGGAGCTCAAAACCATCTTGGAGTTCACGCACCATAAAGTCAAAGATCTAAAAGACAATACCGAATTTCATTCAGCCATGAAAGCGATGAGAACTGAGGTGGAATTTCTCTCTCTCTCTCTCTCTCAGAGAGAGAGAGAGAGAGAGAGAGAGAGAGAGAGAGAGAGAGAGAGAGAGAGAGAGAGAGAGAGAGAGAGAGAGAGAGAGACAACATTGGACTTACAGTCAAGAAGCATGCGGGATAACGACATCTTTTCTGGCATATCAGAGAGTACATTTGATAATTCAGAGGCTGAAGTAAAAAACTTCATGTCGACAGCGCTGAAAGTCCCGAAGGAGACACTCTCCAACAACAGACTAGAAGGACTGCGAACAGGGAATCAACCCCGTCCAATCATCGCAAAATTCCAATATTTCCAGCAGAAAGTCTTCGTAAAATCGAAAGGACGGGGGCTGAATGGTACGCAGTTCGGAATGAATGACCAGTTCCCATACGAAATCAACGAGCGACGTAAGGTCCTGTACCCTCTAATGAAGAACTACTGGCAACAAGGAAAATGTGCCTCACTAGTTGTGGACAAACTATATGTAGACGGTCAATTGTTTCGGTGCTCAACTGTTTTGCGAAACCCTTGGTTTTTCGAATAGATAAGTATTCCTTCGAAGTTTGCCTGAGTATTTGGTATCTAGTGTAGGAAACTGTTTAATAATTTGTTTAGGGGGGAAAAAAGGGAATCACGCACGTCCTATTGCACCCTTCACTCACTGACATGGAACATTGCCCTTTGTTCAACAAAGAAAAAACTAATTAAAACATATAAGATTCAAATGGCAAATTTACTCCATCACCACAGGATATTAATGATATATTCTATAACTATTACAGTAGCTTATATTCATCTCGCAATAAGCCGAATAAAAACGACATTGAAACTTTTGGCAATAACCTAAACATCCATCCATTTTCTACCACTTATTCGGGTCGGTGGTGCATTGGTGCATAAGCACAAACAACAGTCAGGACCAGTCCCCCCACCCGAAGGTGGAGGGAGGCTACCCTCTCGTCCACCGGGGTGAACCCCAACGTACAGGCGCCGAGCCGGGGGGCAATAAGTATACCCACACCTGCTCGGCACCTCTCACCGTGGGCGACTCCAGAGTGGAAGAGAGTCCAACTCCTCTCGATGAGGACTGGTACCAGAGCCCAAGCTGTGTGTGGAGGCGAGTCAGACTGTATCTAGTCGGAACTTCTCGACCTCACACACCAGCTCGGGCTCCTTCCCTGCCAGAGAGGTGACATTCCACGTCCCTAGAGCCAGCTTCTGTAGCCGGGGATCGGATCGCCAAGGTCCCCGCCTTCGGCCACCGCCCAGCTCACACTGCACCCGACCCCTATGGCCCCTCCCACAGGTGGTGAGCCCATGGGAAGGGGGACCCACGTTACCCTTTCGGGCTGTGCCCGGCCGGGCCCCATGGGTGCAGGCCCGGCCACCAGGTGGTCGCCTTCGAGCCCCACCACCAGGCCTGGCTCCAGTGGGGGGCCCCGGTGACCCGCGTCCGGACAAGGGAAAACGAAGTCCATTGTTTGTCATCATCATTAGGGGTCTTTGAGTCGTGCTTTGTCTGGTCCCTCACCTAGGACCTGTTTGTCACGGGTGACCCTGCCAGGGGCATAAAGCCCCAGACAACTTAGCTCCGAGGATCACTGGGACACACAAACCCCTCCACCACGACAAGGTGACGGCTCAAGGAGGGGCCTAAACATACATAAGGAGGGGCCTAAACATACCTCACTTCAATTAACTTCAGAAAGTAAAGAGTCTTTAGACGCCTCAATAACCCTTGGAGACTTGCATAAAGCATTAAACAATATGCCAACAGGTAGAGCTTCAGGCAATAATGGATTTTCCACAGAGTTTGATGCACCTTTCTGGTCTATACTAGAACTACTATTTTTCAGAACGGTGACAGAGATAAAAGATAAAGGACAAATTAGAAGCCATATGAACACAGCCGGAATAAAACTACTACTGACACCCCACTCGTCCAACTAATTATCGACCGCTGTCACTAATTAATACAGACATCAAAATAATTTTTAAGGCTTTAGCCAACAGACGAGAAATCCCATCGATAATACATTGTGACCAAACAGGTTTCATTAAAGGTCGGAGCTCCACCAACATCAGGGGACTGATAAACCTAAGAAATATGTCTCAGCGTAATAATCTAAAATCAATTATTTTGCCAATAGACGCAGAAAAGGCTTTTGACAAAGTTAACTGGTCTTTTCTTTTTGCAGTACTTCACAAATTTGGCTTCAGTGACACATATGTTCACTGAATCGCAATGTTATACAACTCACCCAAAGCAACTGCCACAACAAATGGGGTCACATCACAAAGTTTCACTTTACAAAGAGGAACTCGACAAGGATGTCCTCTCTCGCCCCTGCGATTCGCACTATTTATCGAACCACTGGCAATAGCGATATGGCAGAACAATAGATCTCGCTGCAGCCGGACAACTAAACATGGTGGTGGTGTTGGGGGGGGCGGGGGGTGGGTGCAGCAGTCAAGCAAAGAGAAATGTGAATACCCACCCTATTACTATGAATACCAGGTCCCTGACTGGCAACCATTATCCCTGTGACCGTGTGTGGTGGGGTGTCGTGCATGAAAATTGGGGAGACTGGTGGGGGTGGGGGGCAAGATGGTCACAGGGCAATGGGCCTGTAAGAGTCACCCCCACCCAGGCCAACCAGCTCCCCAAAGGATGTGTGAATGTATGTGTTGCATTAAAAATACGCATGGGAAAGGCACGGCGAGCAAGAGAGGAAGCCAGAGTGCCGGAACACCTGGCCGACACTGCCCTCCCCCCCACAGATGGGTATATGATGCATTAAAGCGGGAGGACCGCCATGGCAGAAAAAGGAGGGCGACCAGACCGAAAACCAGCACAGATGTGCCAGTACCCGGGCCATCATCCCTCGTGCCAGTCCCTAGGGGACTCTGAATGAGAGGTATATACTCCTGCGAGTCCTTCCCGGCTCGACTGGCTGGAAGACCACAGAGAAAAGGGGGCACCCGACGGCCATCACCCAGCGAACAAAACAGGCCTGTCCAAGGCAGGAGGTGCTGACACCCTACCATAAGCCCCAAGTCAGCAGGGGAGCCCCACGCAGCGATCGAGCGAGAGAGAGAGAGAACACAGGCCTCGGGCGCAGCAGCATGGCCCCCAACCCCACACCTGGAGACCAGGACGAGATCCCCGGAGTTGGGCCAGCGGGCACCTCCCCGGTACGCAGGGTCGGAGAGCAGCCCTGGGAACGGCATCCCCCAGTAGGACAACACAGGCCCAGCATCCCCAGAGGCCCACATCGCAGATCCAGAAGGGTAGGGGTTCAAGTACATGCAAGTGCAGTTTTTCTTAAAATTATTTAAATATTATAATATATATAAATTTGCTTATTACGTTTGGCAGAGATATTTTCTAGTATTACATACTCTACGACAACATTTTGCCATTGGTTAATGTTGCTAGCTTGTTTATCTTACCAGTTTAACAATATTGTTATTTTTTTAGCAATTGCTAGAATTACAAGTGTTGGTTGCGCATGTTTATTTGGAAGAGCTATATCTTTTAAACCACCCAGTAGACAAAGGAAGAAAGGAGAAAAAGGAGAAATTGGAATCTTACAGTGCAAAACTGAGGAAAGTTTCTGTATAACTAGTGACCAGAAGTCCTGTACGGGTGTATAATGCCAAAGAGCATGGAAATGAGTGTCTGGAGCGTTTTCATTACAATGAGTGCATATGTTTGATTTTGAATAGCCCATTTTATGCATACTATATTGTGCAACGTGTGATCTATGGAGTACTTTGAACTGAATTACCTCTAAATTTAATTTTTTGTGTCAGTGAGAATGTATTTCAAGATGGCGCCAACCAGTCTGGTCGCCTCGGTTATGCGCTCTCGAGTATTGTTTTTGTCTTTGTGTTTTTTGTTCGTGTTTGGAGACATTACACGACTCACTTACACAAGGGGAGACTTGCTAACCATCAAGGCGGCTACTCCGGACTTTCTTTCACCAACTTTCGCAAATCCGCTCAGTTTTTTCCCCGACTTACTAATTATGGAGTGGCGTCCGCGGTCTTCGGCGCATAGAGGCGGAGGCGACGCCACAGAGGGAAGCGAGCCGGCATCCAGGTGAAACTCCGCAAGAGAGGATACAGATTGCCGTTCCCGTCAATCCACCTCACGAATCTACGCTCCCTACCCAACAAAATGCACAAGCTTCATCTTCTGATAAAGACCAGTAAAGACTTCGGACGTTCCACCGCCATGTGCTTTACGGAGACCTGGCTTTGTGACACTGTACCCGATGGCGTAGTCATGCTTCCCGGCTTCCATCTTCACAGGGCAGACCGCGACATGGAATCATCGGGGAAAACAAAAGGCGGCGGGATATGCTTCTATTCAACGAAAAATGGTGTACGGACGTCACGGAGCTCAGCACACACTGCGACCCGCATTTGAAGTCACTGTTTTAGAACTGTAAACCATTCTAATCACCGCGTAAGTTCGCATCATTCATTCTCGCTGGCGTCTATATTGCGCCTCAAGCTAACACGAACGCCGCACTGCTAATGTTCGCCGATTAAGTCATTATTCTCGGGGACTTTAACAAATCTAAACTCAACCATGAACTCCCTAAATACAAGCAGCACATCGACTGTCCTACTAGGCAAAATAACATTTTAGACCACTGCTATACTACGCTAAAAAACGGCTACCGTGCTATACCTCGTGCAGCCCTTGGCTCGTCTGATCACTGCTTAATTCACTTAATACCGACATACAGGCAAGAACTTAAATGCGTGAAGCCTACAGTGAAAATAGTGAAAAAGTGGACTAATGAAGCAAAGATGGAACTTCAAAGCTGTTTAGACTGAACACAATGGAGTGTCTTTGAAAATTCAGCTGGCAGCCTGCATGAATATACGGATCCTATATCAGTTTCTACGAAGAGGTGTGTGTACCAACAAAGTCATTTCGCACATTCAACAACACCAAGCCGTGGTTCACTACCAAACTTAAGCTTCACCAAGCTAAGGAGGACTCTATCAAAGCGGGGACAGGGCCCTGTATAATCGAGCTAGAAACCTGCTGACTAAAGAAATCAACATTGCAAAGAGGAACTATGCAGCAAAGTTGGAAAAACAGTTTAGTGCTAATGACTCTAAATCAGTCTGGTATGAATTCCAGACAAATTCGCTGACAAATTACAAGCAACGATCCCCCCAATCTGAGAACAATAGCACACTAGCCAACGACTTGAATACCTTCTACTGCAGATTTGAAAAGGACACTTTCACACCCCACACCCACCAAGCCGCACCACCGACCACTGTCACACCACGACTTCTGCGTTAACCATCCATTAACAGGATGTGAGGTGCATCTTCAAAGAACAAAAGATAAACAACGCGGCAGGCCCAGACCATGTGTCCCCATCCTGCCTCAAAGTCTGCGCGGACCAGCTCGCTCCAGTCTTCACTCAGGTCTTCAATAGATCTCTGGAACTGCTCCACCATCATTCCAGTCCCAAAGAAGTCTAAATGACTACAGGCCTGTCGCCTTGACATCTGCGGTCATGAAGTCCTTTGAACGTCTCATGCTGGACCACCTCAAGAGCGTCACAGGCCCCCTGCTGGACCCCCTGCAGTTTGCCTACCGAGCAAACAGGTCTGCGGATGATGCAGAACATGGGACTGCACTTTATCCTAGAACACCTCGACAGTGCATGGACCTACGTGAGGATCCTGTTCGTGGACTTCAGCTCAGCGTTCAACACCATCATCCCTGAACTCCTTTCCTCCAAGCTTCTCCAGCTCAGCGTCTCACGTTCAGTCTGCCAGTGGATTTACAGCTTCCTGAGGGGCAGGACACAGCTGCTCTTCTCTCGCTACACAAACAACTGCACCTCAACGCACCCGGCTGTCAAACTCCTGAAGTTTGCAGATGACACCACTGTCATCGGCCTCATCAAGGACGGTGACGAGTCTTGCATATCGACAGGAAGTGGAGCGCCTGGAGCTGTGGTGCGGCCGACACAACCTGGAGCTGAACACGCTCAAGACTGTAGAGATGATCGTGGACTTCAAGGAGGCATCTTTCGCCACAGCTGCTCCTCACGCTGTCCAGCTGCGTTGTGTTAACCATCAAGACCTTCAAGTTCCTGGGAATTACAGTCTCTCAGGACCTGAAATTGTGATCAAAATCAACTCCGTCCTTAAAAAGGCCCAGCAGAGGATGTACGTCCTGCGGCTTCTGAGAAAGCACGGCCTACCACGGGAGCTGCTGAGGCAGTTCTACACAGCGGTCATCGAATCAGTCCTGTGTTCTTCCATCACAGTCCTGTTTGGTGCTGCTACAGAAAAGGACAAACTCCGACTGCAACGGACAATCAAAACTGCTGAAAAGATTGTCGGTACCCCCCCTACCCACCCTTGAGGACTTGCACGCTGCCAGAACTAAGACAAGAGCGTTCAAAATTCTCTCTGACCCTCCACATCCCAGTCACCAGCTCTTCCAGCTCCTTCCCTCAGGTAGGCGCTACCGATCAAGGCAAACTAGAACTAGCAGACATTCCAATAGCTTATTCCCTCTTGCAATCAACTTCTTAAACACCTAACCTACAAGTTCATTGCAACATGCTGGCCAATTTTTTGTCTTTTTGTCTTGGGTTTGTTGTCACATTTCTGTCGGGCCAATTATATATTACTCGTACACTCACTGTAGTAGTCTCACCATGCTGCACTACTTGCATATCTGTTGTTGACCAATACTGGCCACTCATGCCAGAGTAGCATCTGCTCCAAAAATAATAAGAATGTAATAATAATAAGCATTACCAGATAACTAGCAACCCTTTATTGCTCAGTGACTGTTTTTTGTCAATGTCTTTATGTCTCAAAAGTGTTCTCTGTCAATTGACTGTCTGCTGTCATACTAGAGCGGCTCCAATTACCGGAGACAAATTCCTTGTGTGTTTTTGGACATACTTGGCAAATAAAGATGATTCTGATTCTGATTTCTCCAGATTTGTGCCCAGTAATCATTGTCAGATACTGAGAAGGTCCATTTTCCCCTTTTTTGCAATTGGTGTGTTGAATTAGTACTTGAAATTAATTTGTACACTTTTGAAATGAGTTTTTGGGGAGTAGCTCTATTTTCTGAACACCACCTTGAGTTACCGCCTTCCTCTCTCCTCTCCTGGCGCCCTCGCCCGTCATTGCTCGTGGCAGGGGGTTGACATGGGCTCACTTTTGGCGGGCTGTAACCTTTTTCGGGTGGCAGCTGGCACGTTGGGCCCTGTTGATGGTTGGGCCCCAATGCGCTCCGCGGGGTGGCAGCGGTGGGGCACGCTGGGTGGGGGGAGTTGTGGTCCGGTACCCTTGGCCCTCCCTTTGGGACTGGTCACGGCACTTCGGTTGGGCTGGGGGGACCGGCCTGGGTCCTGGGGAGTTGGTGCAATCTTCCTGGATGGGCTCCCCGCGGGATGGGGCCGCTGGCTTGGCCTTACTTAATGTGCCGGCTCAACAACTCCGTACACCAGTTGACTAACATGCATGTGATATGGTGTTCATTTACCAATAAGTTCCATTCCTTTTCTGTCCTCACTCATCTTGTCCTGTTGGTTAGTTGTTCCATGTCCTCACCGGGTGTCCCCCCTGTCCACAAATAAGAACATTTGACTCTTATAACGTTACTCGTGGTCAAATATCTAGAAGGGGTATGAATTAGCCCTCGGAACTAATCGGTGGTGACTTGGTGGTGACATTGGTTTTCTGAAGTGTTCTGGAGCCCATGTGGCGATATCCTTTACACATTGATGTCGGTTTTTGATGCAGTGCCGCCTGAGCGATCGAAGGTCACGGGCATTCAATGTTGGTTTTCGCCCTTGCCGCTTACATGCAGTGATTTCTCCAGATTGCAATTGTAGGTTGAGGAACACTGCCCTTAAACTGTTCGACTATTTTCTCACGCACTTGTTCACAAAGAGGTGAACCTCGCCCCATCTTTGCTTGTGAATGACTGAGCAATTCAGGGAAGCTCCTTTTCTACCCAATCATGCCACCCACCTGTTCCCAATTAGCCTGTTCACCTGTGGAATGTTCCAAACAGGTGTTTGATGAGCATTCCTCAACTTTCTCAGTCTTTTTTGCCACCTGTCCCAGCTTTTTTGGAACGTGTTGCAGCCATAAAATTCTAAGTTAATGATTATTTGCTAAAAACAATCAAGTTTAGCAGTTTTAACATTACATATCTTGTCTTTGTGGTGTATTCAATTAAATATGGGTTGAACATGATTTGCAAATCATTTGTTTGTTTCTATGTGCCCTGCGATTGGCTGGCAACCAGTTCAGGGTGTACCCCGCCTCCTGCCCGATGACAGCTGGGATAGGCTCCAGCACGCCCGCGACCCTAGTGAGGATAAGCGGCTCAGAAAATGGATGGATGGATGTATTCTGTTTTCATTTATGTTTAACACAACGTACCAACTTCATTGGAATTGGGGTTGTATTATAAAACTTTTTCCGTAGAAGTGTGGACTCTCATCAAGTGTGTAAGATTTAGAAAAGATATGACCACCTGGTGTTAAGTTACAAAAGCTCGTCACGGTGAATTATCAATATTCGTCCCGCAATATTCGTCACAATTATTTTTATTTTTTTTGTTTTTTTACAAGGCATAATCAATGTCTTGAGGCTTAACTGACAAAATCTCAGGTGGATGTGCTCAATGTGTATGGCGCAGTATATTAAAATGTAAAGGAAGGCGTTTTTTGTCACCACTAGGTGGTGCTATATGTAAAATGAAATTATTGTCATACAGATGTGTTCAGGGCACGACTATTATGAAACATGAAGATTGGGATTTTTTTGGAGCATGTGCAGGGGAATTATTGAGCATTTCCTGTTTTGTGGCAAAGCAAATCTGATTGCGAAATTTGATGCCCCTGCCCCGTCATATAGTATTGCGAAATGAAAAGCCTTCAACAACCTTTAATCTCCCAGGTCTGGAGATTTTCCACACCAAGTCAATCGGTTGAAAGCTGAAGGACGAGTTCACGAAAGTATGACCCCTGTGAATGTGGAAACATTGTCAAAAAAGGGCCAAAATGTAATTAAAAAATAATAATAATAATAATTCATACCTCACTTCTTATGCATTTCAGGATATGGCTTCTGCTAACATTTTGTACATTTCAGGGTGCTACACGTACACCTCCCAATTTTCGCAGCCGTAGGTGACACATAGTGCCTGGGCCATTGTTTTTAAGATTTGTAGGGGGCGATACAGTGCCGTTTTTTTAGTAATCACATAAAACAAGTTGAAAATATCAATTTTTTCTGGCTCGATGTGTGAGCAAAGTTTGATAAAATCGCAGTATGTTTAGGCTGTCAAAAATTAGATTGTTTTGGGAGAATAATAATATTAACTACAAAAACAATAGGGACCTCATTCAGGCCCTAACTAAAGAAAACACGATTACAATTGGACCCTTGCAATGGTCGCTGCTCGGGCCCTAACTAGAGCTGCTAGGAGCTCTTATGGGCCCTCGCAAACCTGGCCACGTTGGGGTACTTGCACGTTAGGGTACTGGCACATTGCGGATCCATTGAATAGAAATGCGCACTGCACTTTTTAGATTTAGATTCGTGTAAAACCGTATATCATTTCATTCCACTTCACAATTATTTGCAGCGCGACACAACAGCGTGGCGAACGGCATGTCGCCACGGCAACGGCCTTTTACAAACTTTTCATCTTCATTATGCTTTGATGAGAAATCCAAAGTTTGAAGTCGATTGAATAACATCTCTAGTTCATTAAAATATGATTGACGTAAAAGGTGAAAAGAGGTCAGAATCTGAAACTAAATTAAAAATTGCAGACTTAATGTTGGGTTTAGGGCAGGGGTGCCCAAACTTTTTGGCTCAGGGGCCACATTGACGTAAAAAAATTGTCATGCGGGCCAGCATTAATTTTACATGCTACCAACGAGGGGAATGCTTTTTTGTATTTATTTTTATTTTACTTTGTTTTACTATGCTGTCTGCTGCTAGGTAGATCTGATAACTGCCTGACCTGGATAAATGAAGGTTAAAATAAAAATTAATGAAATGCAAAATAAAGTATTTTTATAAAATTTGACTCAAACTTTATTCATCAGAATCAACAAACAACATGTTTCCATTAATGTGAAGGGTGATACTGAGATCTCGACTGCAATAAATGGGGCAGGTCTGGCTCAAAAACGGTGGTTTTAATGCGCAAGATGTCACGCAGGTGGAAGTCACTTAGTCTTGTCCTCACGCGGTTCTTACTCATGTTCATGACTGAGAATGTCTTCTCACACAAGTATGTCGAGCCAACACAAGCTCAACATTTTCTTAGCAAATGTACGAATCTCTTGGAACCTGTCTTTATCCAGCTGCTGATAAAAGTTGACAACAGGGAGTTGTTGGTACCGGCTGCGACACTCTGTGTCACACTGCAGCTCAATGAGCTCCAACTGCAGGTGGGCTGGAACATCACTGAGATCCACGGAAAGAAGAAAGAAAAAAAAAAAAAAGAAGAAGAAAAAACCCACTGTGCTCGCCAACCATGGCAGGTGCGCCATCCGTAATAATCCCCGTGATTTTATTCCACTGTAATTTTATGTCATCTACAGCGGAACAAAGAGAAGCAAATAAATCTTTCCCTCTTGTTTGGTCCTTAAGGCTCTGCATCCGTGCTTTCATCACAGGCCAACTCTCTCTTAATATCAGAAGAAACTTCTTCGATCCTTCGTGACACAGTGCTACGAGCCAGGAAAACATTGGCGAACTGTTGCTTTTTCTCAGGACAAATGTTCTCCACCATTTTCATCACACAGTCTTTAATAAATTCACCCTCAGTAAAAGGTTTGCAGTGCTTGGCAATCAGCGTTGCCACCTCATAGCTTGCCTTTGTTGCATTTTCATTCGACTCACTGACTCTTGTGAAAAAGTGTTGCTGTGCCGTTAAACCAGCTTCCAGTTGCTTAAATTTTTCACTGCGTTCGTTCCCAGTTAGCTTGTCGTAATTAGCATGTTCCGTCTGGTAGTGCCTCTTTATATTGAACTCCTTGAACACAGCCACAGTCTCTTGGCAAATTTCTAAACTCAGTGAAAAAATATTCAGACTTCCATTTGTCCTGGAAACGTTGGCCCTCGCTATCAACTTTCCTTTTCCTACTTCCAGCTGCCATTTTAGAATTGGGCAAAAAACAGATCATGCGCAAAACGCCCCCGCAAGAGTTCAGCCACAGGTTTACTGCCATCCTGTGGTGAAATATAAAATTGCACGTGTATTTTGTACTGCCGGGCCACATATTATTGGTTTTATGACAGAGGCTTCGGGCCAGTGGAAATATGAACACGGGCCGGATTTGGCCCAGGGGCCGGACTTTGGGCATGTCTGGTTTAGGGTATTGCTCCAAGAGAGTTTTTTTTAGGTCTTGGGCTGTTCTGTATGCCCCCGAATTTAGGTAGACCTCGGTGAAACATACAGCTGGGGCTGCTTATTTGAAAATCTTTAGGGGGCGCTACTGAGCCATTTTCTTTTTAAATTGAAAAAAAAAAAAAAAAAGTTACATGTTGAAATGTTTGCCACGCTTGATGTGTGTACAAAGTTTCATGAGATTTCTTGCATGTTTAGACCCTCAAAACAATGTTGTTTTTTTGGCGAACAGCATAATGAAGGCCTTCACAGTTTAACTTTTCATGGGGAAACAGTGAAGAAATGACACATTGTTACAGTGTAAAGTAGTGTGCGTACAGCTTGCATAATAAGCCAACACAAATCTAGTAATGTCTTCTTCAGCCTCTCTCCAAAAAAAACAAGATTGCGCCAACACAGGTGGACGCCTCAGTAACGCGCTCTCTAGTATTGTCCTTATTTCTGTCTTTTTCGTTCGTTTTTGGAGACATTGTGCGACTTACTTACACTAGGGAAGACTTGATAAACATTAGGGTGTCTACGCCGAACCTTCTTTCACCAACTTTCACAAATCCACAGTTTTTTCTCGAAGATACTAGCGGGGCAACTGGACTCTATGGCGCATAGAGAAGATGAAGAGGGAAACTTGCCGAAGTGCAAGTTAAGCAGTAAGGATTTTGAAAGCCATGTATTGTTTATTGGTTTGGATAAAAACGTAATTAATTTAGGAGAAAAGAATAAGACGGAAGCGACACCTGCGTTACTTCCGGTTTAGCGTGATTTTAAGTTTAAGCGTTAAAAACAAATTATCGTGAAAAGGGCCACCACGTCTCTTTTTAGATGTGTAAAACTTCAGGACAAATAGACGAAAAACCTCTATGTCTCGTAATCTGAAGGTTGCTATGGGAATTCGATGAGAGTTCTCGATAACCAGAGGTCTTTTGTCGAATCCAACCACACACAAATTATATAGGTAGGCCACGAGCGACTGAGAAGTGAGCTCCATGGATGCGTAATAACAAAAGCCCACGATAATGGAAACGAGTTGGCACGAAACAGAGGAGAACCCAAAGTCAAGCTTGCATGGCGCACAGGGAGGAATAATTGAAAGAGTGGTGGCCAAGGCAAACCACAGAAAGACCAACCGAAAAGCAGGCAACTTCGACATCACAAATGACGCAGAAGAGAAAGGCTGGGAACCAACATCATCAGAATGGACCTGGCTGCAGACCAACACCTGGTGATCCATACGCTAAGTACAATCCCAACTGCATCCGAAAGCGCGGCTCCCGCAACTCCGCCCACTCCTTCAAACACACGCCCACTGCAGTGACGGCGGCACGGTATTAACGGAAAAGTGAAAAGTTTTCATCGTTAATTGAAGGTCAGGATGCTTAATTCGTAGGGTCTTAGACAGTGCCTGAGAAATTGCTGATTTGTCAGCCCACAAGGCCAGGGTGACGTCGCCTGTCGGGCAGTCATGCAAATTAATTCCACCAGCAACATTGGAGCAGTAGTGCTCTTCGTGCGGCGGTGGGACAAGATGGCAGAGAAACCTGTCGAGTTCTCTAAGTCGGTTTAGCGGTGGTGAGGTGGCTACAGGGGACTCAGCAGTGTCGTCAATGGGGGTGTCGTCACTTGAAGGAGTGCGGTCTGACAGGTCGCAGTCCTCTGAGTGGTCCAACACCAGGCACTGGTCTGAGGACAGTTCCCGAGTTGGTGGTGGTAACGCCTGTTCCACCTGCACCCACAGCTGAAGATTTTCGTAATCAATTAGTGGCTCGAAGCGGCAGAGCAGGTCTTGGTCAATGAGCAGGGGGACGGATTCAATTGGAGACACGTAGACCGGATGGACTAACGTCATGGGGCCAATGGTCCAGTGGAGCATAGTTAAGATGTTCAGCTCGGTGTTAGTCACTGAAAATGTGTGGTGAGTTAGTGCGCAGCGTTGCAGTTGAAGGTCACAGCCTCTGGCTTGCAGCAATGTCGGAAGTTGAATAAAACACAGCGTGAGACATAACAGTGATGTCTGCCGCGGTGTCATTGAGAGCTTCGCGGACAAATTCATGCTCAAGTGTAACGGTTAAATAGAACTTCACCCAAAAGTTGTCGGAATGGCAGAACGTTATTCAGCAGCGTAATGTCACGCGGGTCAGGGCCTCGCCTGGGTTTAGGACGGCACGAAAGGGGTCTAGGGATTGGTCGTCACAAAGTGGTCCGCTAAGGTTATGGCGAGGTGAGGCCGTCGTGGACTTGACCAGGGTCACAGGGGTACTTGGCAGGTCATTAGGGGAACAATGGAGGTTACCTGGTTGACCTTTCGCGTCCTATGTGGCTCTGTTCGACTCAATCAGGCCTAGTCATAATGATGGGTCCCGCTTTTTGTCTTTGGACAGGCTCCGAGCACCTCAAGTAATTCTTCTGCCACATCACTAAACTCCCTTTGGGAGCTGTTAGTTCGGGAGCCCTTTTCCCGGTTGTCACCAGTCATTTTAGGGTCTTGGTTAGACGAGTCAGATTTCGGCTGGTCGTCGTATGTACCCTGTTTCAACATGTAACAATGTAAGCACATTAGAGTTGCGGTCATTCAATGACTTTGATTTATCATTGGACTGGCTTTGTTGGTTACGAGGACCATTGTTGTACACGGGCCGAGACTGGTTGTTTGGATTAAACGACTTCTTTTGATTGTCGGGTTTAACATCGGCAGAACCTTGTGTGTCAGTCACATGCGTGTTGCACGTAGCTCCCTCTAATTCCCTCTGCGGTGGTACGTGTGTGAAGCAGATGCCAAAGTCTTATGCTTTAGAGGGAGGGTGTTTTTGTTTTTGCAAAACCTTTGGCGGCCAGTTCACGCATTTGGGCACTGGACTGTGTGTGCGGGCACGCTGCCACGCCCAGCTGGTGGCTGGTGTTTAGCTGTAGGTTTTCAACCAAGTGTTATGAAATTTTTGTCCTCTTCAATATTCGGTTTATTTAAATTTCCGAAGTACGCTTTACGCAACCGGCATTAGTAAGCTTGTGGTGTCTCAAGTCTCCCCTGTTTAACTGTGAGGGGTGCAGATAAGCCAGTTGCGGCCTCTGGCTCATCAAATTCTTGAGACAATGCTTTGAAGAGAGCCCGGTAGTCGGCCAGCACATGAGCCGGTGGTCGTTCAATTAAACTACTTACTTCTCAGTTAGACGTAACTTTAATAAGGAACAATCTGTCATCAGTAGTAGCGGAAGGGTATCGTTTAAAGTGAAATTTGAGGTCTCTAAGGTACGCGGCTGTGTCGTGTGACCCGTTTGGTTTAGGTTCAAACCTCAGAATGTTGCACGCAACTTTGTCTAAGCCTTTTAGAGTCATACCTGGAGCGGCGCTGGGTGGGTGGGGAGAGTCGGGGTGAGTCGAAAAGGTAAGCTACGACAGATGGGGCCGCCACCCGTGAGGAGGTCGCACGGTGCCCCCTGAAGGTGGATTCTGGCCCAAAGGTTGGAGATGTTTTGTTGGGCTTTGTGACACTTCTGGTGAGGGAGGGCCCCCTGCTGTCTGTAGCAGAGGCCGGAGCATTGGGATGAGTCAGAGAGTCGGCGGACAGCTGTCGAGCTAATTGTAGCTCACGCCTGACATGGGCTAACTCATCCTCTTGATCCCAGAGCTGTTGTTGGAGGCGGGACAGCTCCGTCTCCAGGACTGTCATCTGTGTCTTGAGCTCATAGGACTGTTCCATCTCCTTGGAGCGTTCTGCTTTCAGCGTTTCGGTGCGTTCGGTGAGCCGCTGGATGTCACCGGAAGCTTGACGCAGCAGAAGAGTTGCTCGCTGATGTTCGGCCCATAATTCAAGCACTTGGTCATGAGACGGTCGGTCGGCTAATTCCACCAATTTAGCTTTTTAGTGGGCAATCTCGGCATAAGCGTCTTTTAGCTGTTTTTGGTAAACTCTGGAAGTTAGTTCACTAGAGATAGGTGCCTGGGTTGATTTATCATCATCACAATTTAATTCGCTGTCGTCTTTAGACGTCAACTGTGCAGCCTCAGCTGCAGCACTGAGGTCGGCTATCCGAGCATCCGCATCATCACGTCGTATTTCAACATTAAGGAGGCGGGCTTCAGCCAAGTTGAAACGCGCTGTGGTTTCTGTCCATTGTGCAGTTAGCTGGACTTGTTTATGCTGTTGAACTTCCAGTCTGCACTTCACCCGACCGTCCTCGAGGCCACTCCATTTGAGTTGGGACACCAAGTTCAGCACCATGCAACCAAGCGTTCGAGCGAGATTATTATCTTTTAAGGTTTTGTGCTCGGTGTAACTCATAAGTTGTGCGATGTTGCTATTGAGGACTTCAAGGCTAGCATCTTTTACAGACTCTGCATAGCCCGCATCAACGTCCCTAGTGAAGTTCCTGACGAGCTCTTCCGGTGTGTCAAGATTGTCATATTGACTGGGATTTTCAGAAATTTCTGCCATGATTCCGTTGCGTGTGCAGTAGCTGTACATGGTACGCAACTGAATTGTTTATAATGTAAGCTCGTTTCAGCGGTGCGTCTAATTTGGAATAGAGGCACACTATAAGCGGTGTAATTCATTGTTAAACAATTAAATAGCGTTCCCAAATTA
>NC_084529.1:6408582-6413582 GCF_024500275.1 Phycodurus eques | reverse complement strand
GCAAGAATGGGAAAGAATTCCACCTACAAAGCTTCAACAATTAGTGTCCTCAGTTCCCAAACGTTTATTGGATGTTGTTAAAAGAAAAGGTGATGTAACACAGTAGTAAATATGACCCTGTCCCAGCTTTTTTGGAACATGTTGCAGCCATAAAATTCTAAGTTAATGATTATTTGCTAAAAACAATCAAGTTTATCAGTTTGAACATTAAATATATTGTCTTTGTATTCAATTAAATATAGGATGAACATGATTTCAGAATCATCTTTATTTGCCATGTATGTCCAAAAAAAGGAATTTGTCTCCGGTAATTGGAGCCGCTCTTGTACGACAACAGACAGTCAATTGACAGAGAACACTTTGAGACATGAAGACATTGAGAAAAACAGTCACTGAGTAATAAAGGGTTTTTAGTTATCTGGTAATGCTGGTACATTTTTTTTTTTTTTTTGACAATTGTGCAAAAAGATGTCCTCTAGCACTTAGAGCAGTTCGAAAGACTAATATGGCAATAGTCCGGTGCAATGACCATTGTGCAAAGGGCGCCGAGACTTCAAGCGAGTAGTACGATAATCTGGGACAATGTTGATTGTGCAAATGTTGCAGATACTCCTCAATCAGTGTGCAAATGGAGCAGATGCTACTCTGGCATGAGTGGCCAGTATTGGTCAACAACAGATATGCAAATAGTGCAGCGTGGTGAGACTACTACAGTGAGTGCATGAGTAATGTATAATTGGCCCCACAGAAATGTGACAACAAAGTCAAGACAAAAAATTGCCAGCATGTTGCAATGAAATTGTAGGTTAGCTGTTTAAGGAGTTGATTGCAAGAGGGAATAAGATGTTGGAATGTCTGCTAGTTCTAGTTTGCATTGATCGGTAGCGCCTACCTGAGGGAAAGAGCTGGAAGAGTTTTGAATGCTCTTGTCTTAGTTCTGGCATCGTGCAAGTCCTCAAGGGTGGGTAGGGGGGTACCAACAATTCTTTCAGCAGTTTTGATTTTCCGTTGCAGTCGGAGTTTGTCCTTTTTTGTAGCAGCACCAAACCAGACTGTGATGGAAGAACACAGGACTGATTCGATGACCGCTGTGTAGAACTGCCTCAGCAGCTCCCGTGGTAGGCCGTGCTTTCTCAGAAGCCGCAGGACGTACATCCTCTGCTGGGCCTTTTTGAGGACGGAGTTGATGTTGATCGCCCACTTCAGGTCCTGAGAGACTGTAATTTCCAGGAACTTGAAGGTCTCGACGGTTGACACAAGGCAGCTGCACAGCGTGAGGGGCAGCTGTGGCGAAGGATGCCTCCTGAAGTCCACGGTCATCTCTACAGTCTTGAGCGTGTTCAGCTCCAGGTTGTGTCGGCCGCACCGCAGCTCCAGCCGCTCCACTTCCTGTCGATATGCAGATTCGTCACCGTCCTTGATGACGCCGATGACAGTGGTGACATCTGCAAACTTCAGGAGTTTGACAGCCGGGTGCGCTGAGGTGCAGTCGTTCGTGTCGAGAGAGAAGAGCAGCGGAGAGAGGACACAACCTTGGGGCGCCCCAGTGCTGATTGCTGCGTGTGGATGAGGTGACCTCACCTGCTGTGTCCTGCCCGTCAGGAAGCTGTAAATCCACTGGCATATGGCAGGTGAGACGCTGAGCTGGAGAAGCTTGGAGGAAAGGAGTTCAGGGATGATGGTATTGAACGCTGAGCTGAAGTCACGAACAGGATCCTCGCGTAGATTCCTGTACTGTCGAGGTGTTCTAGGATGAAGTGCAGTCCCATGTTGACCGCATCATCCGCAGACCTGTTTACTCTGTAGGCAAACTACAGGTGGTCCAGCAGGGGACCTGTGACGTTCTTGAGGTGGTCCAGCATGAGACGTTCAAAGGACTTCATGACCACAGATGTCAAGGCGACAGGCCTGTAGTCATTTTGACCCGAGATTGCAGGTTTCCTGGGGACTGGAATGATGGTGGAGCGTTTGAAACAGGATGGGACTTCGCACAGTTCCAGAGATCTATTGAAGATCTGAGTGAAGACTGGAGCGAGCTGGTCCGCGCAGACTTTGAGGCAGGATGGGGACACATGGTCTGGGCCTTTGCAAATCATTGTATTCTGTTTTTATTAATGTTTAACACAACGTCCCAACTTCATTGGAATTGGGGTTGTCCATTACTCATGCACTCACTGTAGTAGTCTTGCCACACTGCATATTTGCCTATCTGTTGTTGACCAATACTGGCCACTCATGCCAGAGTAGCATCTGCACCACTTGCACACTGACTGAGGAGTATCTGCAACATTTGCACAATCAACATAGTTCTAGATTATCGCACTGCTAGTCACTTTAAACTGTATACACTCCTTGAAGTCTCGGCGCCCTTTGCACAATGGTCATTGCACCAGACTATTGCTATATTAGTCATTCAAACTGCTTTAAGTGCTAGAGGACTCTGCATCTTTTTGCATAATTGTCAAAAAAAAAAAATAATTACCGGCATTACCAGATAACTAGCAACGCTTTATTGCTCAGTGACTGTCTTTATGTCTCAAAAGTGTTCTCTGTCAATTGACTGTCTATTGTCGTACTAGAGCGGCTCCAACTACCGGAGACAAATTCCTTGTGTGCTTTTTGGACATACTTGGCAAAATAAAGATGATTCTGATTCTGATTACAGGACACCTCTGTCAGTCATTGTGCAATGCGAAACGGTATCAATTCACCGGCATATGTCCGCAGGGACACACCCCTGGAACCTTTTTGCTGGGTGTGGGGCCACTCACTTATTACAACAAATAACTCATGAATATGCAAATTGCTTGGGTATCCCCTCACTCACACTCTGGTCCTATACACGTTTATAATTTACATAGGCACTCCCACCACACTTAATTTGTACAGCCAGGTTCACTACCCTTGTCCTGCATGCTTCTTCTCCTGTCCTTGTCCTGTCCTATCTTGTCCTGTCCTTCCCTCACAGGGTGTAACACTACTGCCCCATACAACACTCATATCATTTGTGTCATTGTTCTAGATATATAATGATTTACTTTCCTCATCTTGTTTTCAGTTAGTGCTTTGTCTTTTGTTGTCTTGTTTTCTCACTCCCCTCTAGAAACCTTGTTCTGTTCGACTGATCGACTCTGATTATCAATAAATATCCATTATAATACTAAGAAACCACAACGGCAGCCTAAAAACTCCACTGTGACACAGTAAAACTGTTCTGGCATAAAAGGGATACAGATCCTCCAGCAGCCAAACAGGACAAAAAATAAATAAATCACAAAAAATAAATAAATCACAAAAAAATAAATGGGGTGCATAACCATCTATTGTAATGAGTTGCTTGACATGTGGAATGTCTGTTGATGTTTTTTTCAGTTTTTTCTCTTTTTTGTTTCCTGTCATTGTCTTTATAAAATTTGAGAAATATCAAAAGATTATTGTGAAAAAAAGTTAGATACAGATCAGTAGTTGTTAAACTCATGAATATCGAAATTGCTTTTCTTCAAAAGGGGCCTTACCACTGCTGCGAGTTGCCCCCTTTTGCTTGTGGTTGGGAGGTGGGTATGACAAGCTTTTCACCTGTGGATTTTGTTGACATTTTCATGTATGTATTGTAATGCCCTCGCATGTGATTAAGGATGTACACAGCTGCCGATGCACTTCAGATGCTCTATTAAACAAGTGGTAAAAAAATAAGAATAAAAAAACACGTTCATTCCCCTGTTGGCTAAGACTCACAGTCAGTCCGCACACAGACTGCCGAACTAGAACTAACAACCAACCTGACTTTCCCATTTGCAGATGTCACACATACCACTTAGCAGGCCCTCACCCTTAAAGGACCACATTCAAAGTCACAGATATTACAGTATAATGCCAACGCTGAATAAAAATCAATCAATCAAATCAATCAAAAAGTATTTTATTTGACCAAAAAATGCAATAAGCATGATGAGGACAAGGTATCATAAATACATAATTATATTTAGTGATTTTGTTATTGCCCTAACACTGGTGGGGTTTTGTGCGCAGTCATAAAATGACGCAGTCATAAAATGCTATAAATATGGTTTCCAGTTATCAGAATGATCAACTGTCCAGTGAAATCTCAAACTGTTGGCACTGTATCTGTTTGTGTTCACTTGAATTTGGTAGCTATAATGCAAAATAGAACCACAATTATTTGCAGGGATAAACAATGGACGAGCCAAAGCCCATTAATGGATCAGTGTTTCACGTACACTTTATGAAGGCTTAACTTGAGCATGCAGAGCACTTTGTGATTTTGATTATCGCACACTGAGTCTTTGTCTGACCCTTTGTGGTTCATCCAGGATTGCACAAACTTCCTGGGTCAGTTCCAAAACCAGACAGTACGACCCACTTTCAGGCCTGGTACTCTGTAGGGAGCCAAAAGACCTTTGACAACCTCTACTGTGCCATGTCTAACTGGTCAATGAGAAGTGAAAGGGGAGCTTCCCTTGTCCTGCTCGAAAAAAAGATGTTTGCGTTGTTTTTCTGTTGTCCATTCAATGATTAAATATTAATGCCAATGACATCTCAAAAAGAAAAATACTTTTGTTGTCTGGGGAACCCACTTTTATACAAAAAAAAAACAACATGGAGTAAGACATGTTTGTTTTTATTGATGGAATTTTCCTTGTTCCTCAATCAAGGTGCTTCTTGATTGGCTACATTCTGTTGCACGTCACAATTCACAGCGTCATGACTCTGCTTTCCCCACACACAAAGAATTTTGGTCATAAATATTGTCAGTTCCGACCCATTTTGGACCCTATAATCGAGACGAATCCACTTTTAACACGCATGAGACCTAAGGATAATCTTATAGGGTCTTATAGACTCTTATAAGACATACTGTAAGATCCTTGCTCGGGAAGGGGAAAAATCAGACAAAAACAGCCCACATTATATTTTTGTGTGTACCAGGCCTAAAGTAAGAACTTGTCCTTTGCCAAAATAATCCACCCACTTTCTAGGTG